>NC_135214.1:12833525-13076025 GCF_052324685.1 Brachyhypopomus gauderio
TCCAGATTCTCCCAGCTTAGTGGTGGTGTCTTTCATCTCTTCTTTCAGACTTGGGGCTTCTCCAACTATGAAAGAAAGAAGCATAAAAATGTATTGCATAAGCACTGACCTACAACTCTGCCATTAAATGAAACACACTAATCTTATATACATACCGCTCAGTTTGGTTTTAATGCCCATGGCAGTTCTACGAGGTCTGCTCAGTCCAGTTTCATTTTCGGCAATCACTCTAAATTCATATTCTGTTGCCTCCATGAGACCACCCATGGTGAACTGCCTGTCCTTTGAACGCTCTTTGTTACATTTTTTCCAGGCACTTTCGCCTGCTTGCCTAAATTCTATCCAATATCCCAGGATTTCTTTGCCACCATCAGATTCAGGGCGTAGCCAATGAATGGTAATGCTGTCCTTGGTAATGGAGATGATGTCAATATCACCTGGTTGACTTGGTTTATCTGTTGAAGAAGGAGAATAAATTATGTAAATTATTATAGACAACATATTTACATATACTTTCTGTAAATGCCTCTGTATGTTACTCACCAAAGGGATCCTTGCATACAACTGCTTCAGATACTGGTCCAGGTTCACTTTCACCAATATCATTCTGAGCAATCACGCGGAACTGATATTGTGCATCGGGGATAAGACCGGTGAGAGTATACATTGTTGTTGTGATATGGGTCTTGTTGTGACGCACCCACTTCTCAGTGGACATCTCTCTTCTCTCAATGTAGTATCCAGTAACCCGTGAACCACCATCATCCTTTGGCCTTGACCAAGATAAACCAATACTTGTTTTTGTGACATCCATAATTTCTGGAGGGAAGCTGGGAGGCTCTGGTGGACCTAATTTTCAAAAAAAAGACAAACGTTATCTGACTCCTTCAAAAATGTGAGTAATTGAGATGTAATTGAAATGGTAAAAATACTTACAGAGAGGAGTCTTGGGTATAACCGATTCATCTGATTTCAGAGATCTACTATTTCCAAACTGGTTCTCTGCTGAAACTCTGAAGTGGTATTCAACATTTTCCTTTAATCCCTTGACCACCAATGATGTGTCAACCACACGAGAGTCCACAGTGTACCAGGCTGCCTTTGGTACTTCACGTCTCTCCACAATGTAACCAAGTACATCAGAGCCACCATCATCTGAAGGTGGTCTCCAGCTGACTCTTACAGAACGTGCTTGAATATCATCAAATTCCAGAGGACCTTCAGGTGGATCTGGGCGTCCAATAACTTTTACTTTAATGTACACAGCTTTCTTTCCACATTTGTTCTCCAACACAAGATCATAAGTGCCAGTGTCATCTCTATGGGCTTCCTTGATCACAAGCTCTGTGCGGTCCTCGCTGGTGGCAATCATTGCTCTGTGAGTAATGTCTCGCCCTTCTTTTGTCCACTTACATATTGGATATGGTTTTCCCTTAATTGGCACAGAGAGTGTGATGACTCCACCTTGTCTGACAATATAGCCCTCTTGGTATGTCTTATCCAGCTCATAATCAGGATATTCTGGAACAGCAATTCATTATGTTAGAGCACATGGAAAGCAACATAGTATGTAACCATATAAATAGCTGGGCACATGGAAAAGAATGAGCAAAAACTGGTATCATTCTCACCAAGCATTTCTGTGACCTTAATCACTCCTGGTATTTCAGCTGGTTCTCCAGGTCCACCGGCATTGTAGGCCATCACACGGAATCTATACTCAGCTCCCTGTGGCATGTGTGTCAGTGTGTATTCACAAATCTTTGTTGGTGTTGTATTGCATTTGGTCCATTCGACCTGGTCAACCTTCTGCATCTCAATCAGGTAACCAATAATGGTAGCACCTCCTTCTTCTTCTGGGGCAGACCATGCCAGTGACACAGATGTCCTGGTAGTATCTGTGACTCTTGGGTTCAGTGGTATGCCAGGAGGTTCTATTTAAATTGAAATAAATAAATATATAAATATATACATATATGTAAAATATATATGTAAAATGGATGCAGTGTTATTTTCATTTTTTTATCTTGATGTTTAGTAAATATGTAGACACATTGCACACATTCTTTTATACATACCGATAGGATCCATCGCAATCACTGATTTAGAGTTCAAACTTGGTTTGCCAGTGCCTCTGGAGTTGATAGCTGTTACTCTATATTCATATTCAAGACCTTCAATAAGTCCTGTAGATCTGTATCTTGTCATTGTCACTGGATTCTTATTAATGCGCACCCATCTCTCAGATCCAGTTTCTTTACGCTCAATTATATAGCCAGCGATTGAAGAACCACCATCATCTTCTGGTGGTCTCCATGTAATTGTCATGCCATCATGAGACACATCAAATATTTCAGGTATGCTTGGAGCACAAGGAACAGCTGTAAATGAACAGAAAATGAATTAATATGCTTCCAGTATGTTCAAATAAGTACCTAATTTTTTACATTCTATCTCATTTTTACATTAAAGAACTTACTCTTGGCACTCTTGCACTCAACAACATCAGACTGGAGGAATGCACCAATGCCAAAACGATTTGTTGCAGCCACACGGAACACGTATTCTGTCCCTTCAGTCAGTCTAGTGAATTTGAATGCAAGCCTTGTGACAGATTCAGAAATAGGCAGCCATCCAGGACGATGAGCATCGCGCTGCTCAACAACATAACCGCTGATATTGGCACCTCCGTCCTTCTCTGGTGGATTCCAGCTACATGTAACAGATGTGGCATCAACTTCATCAATTCTCATAGGTCCAATAGGCACCCCAGGTTTATCTGCAAGGAAATACATTTAGTCAGATTCAGATGCTTTAAGTCATACACCTTACTCATAAACTTGAATAAAGATAAAATTCTTCTCACCAAGAATGATGACTTTAATGATTTCTGTAGTGCTTCCAGCAACATTCTTTACTTCAAGCGTGTAATCACCAGTGTCATCAATTGTGGTTTCACGAACTGTCAGTTTAGTGTATTTAGAAGTTGTCTCAATCTTGATACGGTCAAGTGTGTCCTTCATCTTAACACCACCAAAGAACCATGAGCATGTTGGTGGTGGTCTTCCTTTGATTGGAATGTCAAGCACAATTGGCCTACCAGCAGGCACATTCAAGATCTTCAGTGGAATGCCAGCCAGGTCAATCTTTGGCATAACTGTAGAATAAACAACAATGACAGTTATATACATTTATAAACATGTTTATGGAATATGCAGCATGTAGTTTTAGGTTCTTTCACATTATCATTTAAAATATTAAAAATGGCTAAAAATGTCCTACCTCTCTGTTCTTTAATAGTTACAGGTGTCATCAGGTCTCTGGGCTCACTAAGGCCTCTGGTATTCTCAGCTCTGATTCTGAACAGATATTGCTCATTTTCATTCAGAGCGGATATTGTATGCTGTGACACTGATGCCTTCACATTAGCAATATTAATCCAACGGTCTGTTCCTGTCTTGCAAGCTTCAATAATGTAATTAGTAAGTCTGCTGCCTCCATCGTGAAGTGGTTTCTCCCATCCAAGTGTAACAGTGGACTTTGTAATGTCAATGACTTGCAAATCTTGAGGAACAGATGGAACTTCACATACCAATACTGAATCACTGATTTCACAAGGTTCTCCTATACCATATATGTTTTCAGGCAACACTCTAAAGAAGTATTGTATTCCTTCCTCTAATCCACTGATCCTATACAAGGTCTTCTTGCATTCATTTGTCACTGTTTTGTACGATTTCATTGATGCTTCACGTTTTTCAATAATGTAGTTGTTTATAGGAGCCCCTCCATCAACAGTGGGAACATCCCATGTAATGACAACGGATTCTTTAGTGTAATCCTTGACTTTGACTGCACCACATGGTCCAGGAGAATCTGCAAAACAGATCAATAGTTTTTAATGTTGCTACCTATAATTGCTATATTTTTATCTAATTCAAAATTAAGATTGTTTTTGAAGTATACTCATTATCTCACCATAAATCTTAACAAGAATGGTAATTGTCTTCTTTCCAGATGGATTTTCTGCCTCAATTGTATATTTGCCAGCATCATAACGGTGCACCTTCTCCACTGTCAGAACTGTGGTGCTCTCTGTTGTGTCAATATATCCACGAGACTGGAGGTCAATGCCTGTTTTCCTCCAGGTAACAACTGGGGGTGGTCTTCCAAGTATGTCAGCATTCAGACGCAAAGTGCTACCAGCCCTCAGGCAAACTGTCTTCTTCAGATCTTCAGGTAATTCAATATCAGGAATTTCTGAGGAGGACAGAAAATACTTTCATTAATCTGAAGGTATTGAACATTAATAATATATTCCAGGCCACAGTTTAAGTGAAGCCTTAAATAAATTCGTGTAGGCACTAGGGATTCTCCAAAAACATCACTCTGCTTAAACTGCATCAAAGGAAACATCTTAGTGTGTTTTAAAATCAATTTAAAATTAAAAGAAAACTTATCCAATTTACCAAGTCTCTCTGAGGGTGAAGTCTCCAGACTCCCTTGACTGAACTCTCCAGTGCCCATTGCATTCACTGCAGCTACTCTGAAGCTATATTTTTTGTTGCTTGTCAGACCAGCTGCAGTATACTTGGTGGTTGTCAGGATCTTCTGTGTGGCTCTATACCACTGTTCTGTTCCCTCCTCTAGAATCTCAACTACATAACCAGTGACATCTGAACCACCATCATACATAGGTCTGGTCCATGACATTGAAAGGCTGTGTTTGGTAGAATCTGTTATACGAGGTGTTGATGGAGGAGCTGGGGTATCTATAAAAAATACATCATGTTTACTCAACTATATATTTTAACTGTGAAAGTTAAGCACTGTAATGAGCCTCACAATCTACTTAAATAATAAGTTCTACAGTTACTCACAAGTTGGCTCCCTGCAAAGTACATATTCCGATGCATCACTTGGTAAGCTGGTGCCAGCAGCATTAACAGCTGCAACACGGAATTGGTATTCACTCCCTTCGAAGAGTCCCGTAATCTTGAGTCTTGTGTCATAGATTGTGAATGTTTTGTTCACTCTCGTCCATCTCACACTACTCTTCTCACGTTTATCCACAAGGTAGTTCTTGACTTCACTTCCACCATCACTCTCAGGCTTCAGCCATTCAATAATGACATGTTGCTTTCCAGCGGCAGAAATGTCTGGTGCACCAGGAGGGGTTGGGACCGCTAAGATACACACAGCAAGCATGATTATTAATGTCTTTGTTTATGATGTTTGTGAATTAATATTAAATAAGAATTTCAATATAGTACTCACTATATGCATTTCTTGCAATAACTGGTTCAGACTCCAGAGGTACACCAGGTCCATATTTGTTCACACCCCTGACACGGAAGATATATTCATTGTTCTTAATCAGTTTTGTACTAACACAAGACAGGGTCTTGCATTCAGTTTCCATCACAACCCAGTTGAGTCTACTGGTTTCACGTCTGTCTACGATATAGTGAGTAACAGTAGCTCCTCCATCCTCAAAGGGCAGTTTCCAAGAAACTGTGCATTTTTCCTCTGTGACCCTACTGATTGTGATTTTACCCTCCGGAGGTCCAGGTGTATCTGTAATTACAAAGAAGGTTCATGTGATAACTAATATCTACTCCATGCTTGTTGTGGTGAGATAAGCTTTGTTTTAGTTATGGTATGATTAATTATTTTCTTACCAAGGACTTTAACACTGACAGCTGCGGTCTTGGTTCCACTGGCATTCTTAACAGTCAGTACATATTTTCCAGTGTCATTTCGGTCACATGACTTGATGATTGCCATAGCTCTTGTGCTGGTGTATGTCAGTGAATATTTGTCACCAAGCTCCAACTCCTTCTCACCCTTGGACCAGAAGACCTTGGGCTCAGGTTTGCCACCAATTGCAGCATCAAGAACAAGGTCAGATCCAGCCCTAATAGTGACTATTTCACCCACAAGCTTGCTGTCTAACTCAGCTTTTGGTGGTGCTGAAAGAGGTAAAAAATATATATATTAGAACAATAGGTGTTTCCTTGCTCCCAATATACAATGAAATATTTTGTCACATGAAACAACTTACTGTATTCATCTTTGCATGTAATGGATCCTGTTGATTCAGATGGCATACTATGGACACCTGCACCATTTCTGGCAATTACACGGAATTCATAAACCACTCCCTCTTCAAGAGATGTTATAGTAAAGAAGTTCTCTGTAATAGTAGTGTAGTTACACTTCAACCAGCGATTTTCATCATCATCTGAGGATGCCTTGCGTTCAACTACATATCCAACAATCTTGCTGCCACCATCATTAATTGGTTCAGACCATCTGATAGAAACTGAGGATCTTGTAATGTCATAAACCTCTGGTTTGCCAGGTGGGTCTAAAAGAAAAGGGATCACTCTGTAAGTACTGTGCTGATAACACAAAGACTCCAATAAAAGAAAAACAAAAAATATCAAGTTAATACATACCAACAGGATTCAAAGCCAGCACTGGTCTTGAAGCTTCACTGGCTTTGCTCAGACCAGCGATGTTCATTGCATACACTCTGAACTGATATTCAAGTCCTTCAATAAGACTGGAGACTTTGTAGTGGCACTCAAGGCATGGGATCTTGTTTTCTCGCACCCATAAAATTGTGTTGCGCTCTTTCTTTTCAATCCAATATCCAGTAACCATGCTTCCACCATCATGATATGGCACATCCCATTTAATAGCAATGGCATTAGCACTTACAGACACCACATCTGGACGGGTTGGTGGACTTGGTGGTACTACAAAAAAAGACTTGTTATACTTTATGTAACATTTAAAGAGAATATTTTATATTAAATGAACTATTAATTCCACTTACCAAATGGATGTTCAGCAACAATGGCTTGTGACTCAATTGGCTTGCTAACACCAAACTTGTTCTCAGCACAGACACGGAACGTATACTCCATGTATTTTGTCAAATGTGTCACCTTGATCGTTGGGCGTTTCACGCTCGAGTTCACAACCTGCCAAGAGGTTTGACCAGATTCACGTTTCTCAACTATGTAGTTAGTGATGTCTGTTCCACCATCATCAGTAGGTTCAGCCCATGTCAACACACAGGACTCTGACGTGATTCCTGAAATTTGAACTGGACCAGTTGGTGGGCTAGGTCTGCCAAAGACAATTACAGTGATGGTGAAGGTCTTTGCCCCAGCAGCATTCTCCAGAGACAGATAATACTTTCCACTGTCACCTCTCTTGGCATCTTTCACCAACAAGGTAGTTTTTTCGCTGGATGTTTTGATGAAAACTCTGTCTGTTTCCTTGAGTTTCATCTCTTCGAGCTTCCACGTTACTTTTGGAGCTGGTCTGCCACTAATGGGGATATCAATAGTAAAGGCATTGCCAGTCTTACAGATAATAAGCTGTTTGTTGATACCACTCAGGTCAGCAGTCGGCTCAATACGAGGTTCTTTGATAATGACAGAAGTGAGAGCGTCTCTTGGATAACTGACTCCAGTGTCATTCTGGGCCTTGACACGGAATTCATATTCTGTGTTTTCAACCAATCCCTCAAGAACCATCTTCAAAGACTTAGTTTGTCCACCAACAACCCAACGATCTGAGCCTTTCTTTCTGGTCTCAACAATGTAGCCCGTGATTCGACTTCCACCATCATGTTCAGGTTTCATCCATACTAAGGTAGCTGTTGAAGATGTAGTATCAATGACATCCAGTCTCTTGGGTGGTGCAGGTTCTTCAGTGGCAATAATTGGCTCTGACATTTCATAAGGTTCACCTTGACCATACTGATTTTCAGCTATAACTCTGAAACAGTATGGTACACCAATATCAAGGTTGGTCACTCTGAGAATCTGACGAGTACACCTGATACTGACTTCTTGCCAACTCAGGCGACTTGCCTCACGTTTATCAACAATGTAATGATGAATGCGGGCACCTCCATCATTGGATGGAGCATCCCACATCAGAGTCAGAGCTCCTCTTGTCACATCCTTAAATGACAGAGGACCTGGTGGTCCAGGTGTGTCCAATACTTTGACTGTTAATGTAATAGCTTTGCGACCACTGTTGTTCTCAAGAGAAAGTGTGTATTTGCCTGCATCATATCTGGTGCAATTTTCAATTGTCAATGTGCTGAATGTGTCTGTTGTATTAATATCCACCATCACACCAAGTTCTCCATCTGCCTTTGTCCATGTAGCTAGAGGAGGAGGTTTTCCACAGAAAGCAATGTGAAGAGTGACTGTTCCTCCACTCCTCACCACATGTGTCTGTTTGAAATCGGCACCAATGTCAATCTCTGGTGATGTCAGTCTGTCAATGGCTTGCACTGTATGTGGAAACTCAGATGCCTCTCCCTTTCCAGCACCATTGACAGCACATACACGGAATTTGTACTCTTCCCCTGGTTCCAATTCTGTAACTGTGTATTTGGTATGAAGGCAAGTCTGGCTGTTAACTCTGTGCCATTCCTCAAGGCTTGCCTTGCACATTTCAATAATGTAACCAATGATGTCCAAACCACCATCAAACACAGGCTTGGTCCATTCCAATGTAACAGATGTCTTTGTTGAGTCGATGACCTTCACCACCGTTGGTGCACTAGGTGCACTTGTAGGTTCCCTGCACTTAAATAGTCTTGAGGTGCCGCTTGGAGGTCCAACACCAGCACCATTTTCAGCCATAACACGGAATTCATATTCATTTCCTTCAGTCAAGTTTGTAACTCTGTGCCTGAGCTCAGTGATTGGTCTCTTTGCTGAAACCTTTACCCATCGTAAGCTCTTCTTTTCTCTTCTTTCAAGGATATAGTGCTTGATCTCATTTCCACCATCAAATTTAGGTCTTGTCCAGCATAGGGTGATGCTGTTTCCTGTCACATGAGTGCAGTCAGGTGATCCTGGAGCATCTGGTACCGCTGTAAAGTAGTCAAAGCAAGAAAATCAGTAGACTGAAAGTTTGTTGGAAAATCATTTGGACACAATTGTGAAATGTAATAAGTAATACGTACTGTATTGCATTTTAGCAACAATGCAATCAGATTCCAGTGGTTTGCCAACACCAAACTTATTGACAGCAGAAACACGGAACTGATATTCATTGCCCTTGATCAAACTTGTGGCTGTGAAAGAGCAATCTTCACACTTGGATGTAACAAGTGCCCAGGTAATGCGGGAGGTCTCACGCTTCTCAATCACATAATGTGTAATTGCTGCACATCCATCATTTTCTGGGGGACTCCACCAAAGGCTTGCCTTGTCAGCAGAGATATTTGTAAAGCGAAGTGGGCCTTCAGGTGGTCCAGGGGTATCTGGATTAAGAATTAAATGCAATCAGTTCACTGTGCTGCATTGAGTTTTCAAATGAAGACTATAATCATTTTCAAATATAACAAACCTTGCACTCTGACAAGAACATCTTCTTTCATTGTTCCCGAGCTATTCTTGGCTTCAACAGTATAAATTCCACGATTGTCACGATCAGCATCTCTAATGAACAACGAACTTGATCCAATGATAGTTGTAACATCAACAATCAATTTATCGAGTTCTTTTCCATCCTTATACCACGTGACTTGAGGTACAGGGCGTCCACTAATACTGCAGCTCAGCTTGATATTTTCTCCAGCCTTAATTGTCAGAGTTTTTTCAGCACTGAAACGAATCTCAGGAATAACTAAAGTATAAAATAAATAGTAGGCTGTTAGCACAAAACATAAAGACCAAGACACAAACAAATGCACACCAATGCAAAGCATTATGTATTTATGCAATGAATCTTATACATACCACTTTCATCCTTGGTCATGATGTAGCCAGAAGATTGTGATGGTGGACTGACTGTTCCAACAGCATTTCTGGCGATTACTCTGAATTCAAAGCGATCACCACAAGCAAGGCCTGTCACTGTAAACTGGCATTCACTGATATCAATAAAATTGCATCTTAGCCAGCGAGCTCGTCCTTGGCGCCTCTCAACACTGTAAGCCACAATCTTACTGCCACCATCACGTTTGGGTGGCTCCCACTGAAGTGTGACGGAATCTCTTGTAACATCAATACAATTAGGTGTGCCAGGAGGATCTAAATAATGAGACAAACAACAATTAATTTGCCAACATTGATATTAACTTGCATAGTGGTTAATGTTTAATAAGTGAACATAAAATCTAAAACTCACCAACAGGAGAAATTGCAAGTTTGTGCTTGCTTTGCTCACTAACTGGACTCATGCCAGCATTGTTCTCAGCATACACTCTGAATGAATATTCCAGACCTTCAATGAGACCAATCACTCTGTATTCTCTTCCAGAGATGACACTGGAATTCACTTTCATCCAAAGAAGGCTGTTTCTGTCTTTCTTCTCAAGATGGTAGCCAGTAATTGGAGAGCCTCCATCAAAGCTTGGAGCATCCCATGACACAGTCATGCCATCACTTGTAACATTAAACACAACAGGCTTTCCTGGTGGACCTGGTGGTTTGTATTGGTGCTGGGCAACAACATCTGATGAGGTTAGAGGCTCGCTCACTCCATACTTGTTCTCTGCACGCACTCTGAATTGGTACTCAGTGCCCTTATTCAAGTTCGGTATCTTGAAAGTGGTCCTGACCACACTTGAGCAAACCATTTTCCAAGCTGCTTGAGAAGTCTCCCGTTTCTCCACACTGTAACATGTGATTTCTCCACCACCATCTTCCTGTGGCTCATTCCATGAAATAATAATGCTCTGAGCTTTGATTTCATCAAATCTGATCGGGCCCACTGGTGTAGATGGTGGGCCAAGAGTGATAACTCTGATATTAAAGAAGTTCCTGACAAGTCTGTTATCAAGAACTAATGTATATTTACCAGCATTCTCTTTTCTTGTGTTTCTCACAATCAGACTAGCTTTGTTCTCTGTTTGTCTAAAACGAATTTGTTCACTTTCCTTTAGTGGGACATCATCTTTCATCCACTGAATTGTTGGTTTGGGTTTACCCTTGAATGGTAACTCAATGTTCACATTTTGTCCAATGCGGACACTTAATTCACCATTAGGGTAGTCAATAAGGTTAGCCTCAGGGGGGATAAGGAATTCCTTCACAGTAATAGGTCCAATTTGAGAGAAGTCACTGCGACCTTTCTCATTCTTGGCATACACTCTGAAGAAAACCTCAGAGAGTTCTTTAAGATGTGTTATTTCATGTTTGCAGACCCTGCATGTGCCATAAATACTCCATGTCTGCTCATCTTTTGTTTTCTTTTCAATTATGTATTCGGAAATGTGGCTGCCACCATCATGATCAGGTTTTGTCCAAGCCAAAGTTACTGATGTATTACTTGAGTCAACCATGACAAGGTTCTTTATAGCACCAGGAGTTTCAGTTGCTCTAACAGGTTCAGAGGTCTCACAAGTGTCCCCAATACCATTTTCATTTTCAGCAGATACACGGAAAAAATAAGCTATCTCTTCAGAGAGGCCTTCAACCTTGTATGATGTGTTGGCACATTCTGCTGTAACTATAGAATAAGCTTTCATTTTAGCATCCTTCTTCTCAATTATATAATTGGTAATCGGAGAGCCACCATCGATAAGAGGAGGTTCCCAGCTCAGGGTGAGTTTTCCACGTGTTACATTTTTCACTACCAACTTATTGCAAGCAGAAGGTGAGTCTAATACCTTTACAGATATAGAAATTGTTTTTGGTTCACCAACTCCATTTTCAATTTCAAGAAGGTATTTGCCTGAATCATCCCTGGTAACCTTTGGAATGATAAGTGTTGTTGAATATTCTGTGCTATTAATGGTATATTTTGCATCGCCACCAATATTCCTGTCTCCTCTTCTCCATGTAACATTTGGTGCTGGTCTGCCTTTTAGAGGAATCATAATTTCAACATCCCTTCCAGCCTTTGCTGTATATTGAGTTGACATTGAAATATCAAGATCAACATCAGCTTCCTCTGTGGATATCAAACAGAAATAGTTTAGAATTATAACCACTAAGTATGAACAAATTCTGAAATGTTATTGATTTTTGTCAGTACAAACCTAAAATATCCTTTGCTTGTACTGGCTGAATCATTTCAATTGCACGTCCAGTTCCAGCACAGTTAACAGCAGAAACACGGAAGTAGTAGTACACTCCAGGTTTCAAATGGGACACCACATACTCTGTGGTTCTTACTTCACCTTTAGAACTAATAATAACCCATTCCTTGTCATCAGCCTTCATCTGCTCAACTACGTAGCCTGTGATCTCACTGCCACCATCATATACAGGCTTCACCCATGCAAGGGTAATTGATGTCTTAGTTGAATCAACAACCTTAAGTTTTGTTGGTTCACTTGGTGGATCTGAAAAGATGCGTAAAAATGTTTTAAATGATAAAACAATAGATAAATCAATGTTTTATAGATATTCTAAGAAAATCATTACTTCATGTTTTATAATGTACACACATATTACAAATAATCTTACCAATAGGATCATGTGCTTTATAGAAGATCGACTCTGAAGAGTATCGACCTGCTCCAGCTTTATTAATTGCACAGACACGATATTGATATTCATTTCCGTCAGTGAGATTGCTGACTTTCTGCCTAGTATCACGAATTGGATCTTTGATAACCTTGAACCACTGAAGACTCTTCTTTTCTCTTTTCTCCAGATAGTATCCATCAATATCACTGCCACCATCAATGCTTGGTCGTTCCCATACCACAGTCATTGTTGATCGGGTAATCATGGTGACCTGAGGTTTGGAGGGTTGACTTGGAGGTACTGGATAAAATACACACAATAATAAAACATCAAAACAGCATTAGGTTTAAATCAGAAGGTAAACATGTATAAAAAAATAATTTTAATTATTGCAAAATTCTTTACCAAAAGCATTTTGTGCAACAACAGGCTGAGACTCTAAAGGATCTCCAATGCCGTATTTGTTCACCCCACGGACACGGAAGATGTACTCATTGCCTTTGATCAGCCTTGGAACAGAAACAATGCAGTCCTCCAGTTTCTCAGAGATTATGGACCACATAATTCTGCTACTTTCACGTTTTTCCACAATGTAATGGGTGACCATTGCACCACCCTCATCAGTTGGAGGATCCCACATGATGGTTATAGTGTCTGCTGTAATTTTCTTAAACTGAATCTCTCCCGCAGGGGGTCCAGGTTTGTCTAACAGATAAACATATACATGTTACAATATGTAATACACATATGCAAAAAAAATAAAAAATCTCAACAAAGTGACATTCAGAGGATAATGAGCAACACACCTTGAATCAGTACTCTAATGGCAGCATAAGCTGAGCCCAGGGAATTCTTGACCTTGAGTTCATATGTTCCAGTGTTCAAACGTGTGGCATCCTTGACTGATATGCATGCAGAATCACTAGTGTTTGAAATAGTGATCTGAGCTCCAGACTCAAGTTCCTTTCCATCTTTGTACCATTCAATAGTTGGATGAGGTTTAGCAATAATACCAACTTTTAGATGAACTGCGTCTCCTGCTTTGTATTTTAACACATCAAGATATTCCTGAGGAAGTTCGATTTCAGGTGTACCAAAGGTATCCACACATGTAACTGGGCCAACAATAGCTGAAGGATTACTGATGGAGCCAACTGCATTCTTGGCAAGGACTCTGAATTCATAAGATTGATCTTGTATTAAACCTGACACAGTGAACTTGGTGTCAGATACATTGGTCAGATTAGTTTTTGACCATTTGGCTTTTGGACTATCTTTCTTCTCAATTATGTACCCAGTTACTTTGCTGCCACCATCATATGATGGTTTCTGCCAGCCAAGGGTGATTGAACTCTTTGTGATATCAGTGACACGGACATCAGTTGGAGGTTCTAGAAGAAAAATAAAGAAAATATACTGATATGGCATCTTATGGTCTGTCAGTTTTTTTTTTTTTCATTGAACTTTGTAAAATATTCTTACCGCATGCATCAATTGCCAGAACAGCATCTGAAATCTTGCTGAATGGACCAATGCCAGCTGCATTTTCTGCTGCAACTTTGAACTCATAGATGAGGCCAGGACTGACATCTGTCACTTTGCAATGGGTGGCACGGATTACAGTTTTGTTGAACTTTTTCCACATAATACTATTCTTGTCTTTCATTTCAAGATGGTATCCGAATACATGGCTTCCTCCATTACAAGCAGGCTCTTTCCAATTAACTGCAATACTTTCTCTAGTGACACCTGACACCCATGGTATTGGAGGTGCATCGGGAATTGCTGAAAAAGGTAAAACAGATTTTTGTTTATGCTTTTGTGTTATAATCTAATAAAATTAACAATACTGACACAGAATGTAATGTTACTTACTGTATGGGAGGCTGACTGTAACAGGTGGTGAATCAATGTGTTCACTGATTCCAAAACGATTTTCAGCCCTGATTCTGAACTGATACTCAATTCCAGAAGAAAGTTTCATAATCTTGATTGTGCATCTTGCAACTGCAGATGAAACTTCAATCCAGTTTGCAGTAGTTGTTTCACGTTTTAGGACGATGTAGTTTGTTATTGGGCTACCACCATCATAAGAAGGAGGGAGCCACTTCAGACTTAAACTGTCTTCTGTGGTATCACAAATTTCAACAGGTCCAACAGGTGGGCTTGGTCTGTCTAGCACAACAATATTGATAAAGGACTTGGTGGTTCCACTTGAGTTGGATGCTGTGATGTCATATCGCCCTGCATCAAGAGCAACACTCTCCCGCAAAGTGATGATTAGAGATTCAGGAGTTACTTCAGAATTGAACCTCATGGTTGATTTCAGAACCTGATCATTCTTTGAGAGAGAGACCTTTGGCAGTGGTTTACCCGTTAGAGGAATCTCAACCTTAAGGTTTGACGCTGCTTTTACGTAGACAGTATTATGTTGGAAGTCCTTCATGTTTATCTCAGGAGCCTCTGTTAGAACAGAAAAACAAAAATCCTCATCAGATGAATTACTATTCCAATCAATAAATCAAATAGTGAAGACAAGTATGATAATAAATAACTTACCTAGCTGATCTTTAACAAGCACTGGCAAAACCATGTCTTTAGGATCACTAAATCCAGCATGGTTTTCAGCACAAACTCTGAAGAAGTATTCAGCATTTTCTCTCAAGCCATAGACAACAAAATGCATTGACTTAGTGACACCACACTTTATCCATTTCTGTTGTCCTTTCTCTAGTGCATCAACCTGGTAACTGGTAATCCTACTACCGCCATCATGCTCAGGTTTACTCCAGGCAAGGGAGACAGAGTCTTTTGTGACCTCTGTTACTCCAAGCTTTTCTGGTGGACTTGGTTTTTCTGAAATTAATATGTGTGTGTTAATTGGAAAAGGAAAAAAAGCAACAAAAAATACAACACAATTGTTTATTTAAAGACAATTGTAGGGCCAAACCATTATCTTAACATACCTGTAATCTTAGTTCCAGCTTTGGTTTCAAGAGGTATTCCAGTGCCATATTCATTTTCACCTGTAACTCTGAAATAATAAACACCTCCCTCTTGAAGGTTAGTTACTTTGAAAGTCAATCTGTGGCAACCATCTGTAACCCTGGTCCATCCCATTTTACTTGCCTCACGCATATCAACATGATAGTTCTTGACAGGAGCACCACCTTCATTTTCAGGGGTGTCCCATGTAACAGTTGCAGAATTTTTGGTCACTTCTTTAACAGCAATACTGGCAGGGGGTCCAGGTGAATCAAGTACTTTTACATTCAATGTTAGTGTAGCTGTTCCAGCAACATTTTGAAGAGTTACAGTGTACTTGCCCGAGTCATTTCTTGTAGCTTGTTCAACTGTGATGGATGTGCAAGTATCAGTGGTATCAATTGCTGCCCTAACTCTCAGATCAACATCAGGCTTGTTCCACATTACATTTGGCACTGGCTTCCCTTTGAACGGGACTCTTAGAGTAAACGAGCTGCCATCTTTAACAATCAGAGTCTTTCTCATTTCATTACTAATGAGGAAAACAGGCTCATCTTCTCTGTCCTTTGCTACTTGTGGATCAGTTTCAGGGCTTGGCTCACTTGGTCCAATCTTGTTAACCGATTTAACCACAAAAACATACTCTGCTCCTGATGTCAGTCCTACAACTGTGAACTCAGTGTTCTTAGTGTGTTGGACTCCAACAATCCAGTCCTCCTCATTGGTTTTCCTGTATTCAACTGAGTATCCTGTGATAGGGGAACCACCATCAAACAATGGCTTGTTCCAAGACAGTGTTATTGTAGTTTTGGTAGAATCGATTATCTTTGGTTTAGCAGGTGGTGATGGCAAGAATAATGGGTCCTCTGCCTTTGTCAATGGGCAAGGCAAGCTTGGTGCACTCAAGCCTGCAGCATTCTCTGCATAGACACGGTATTCATATTCACAACCCTCACGGAGATTAGAAGCTTTGACTCTTAGGTCATAAACAGGCTTTTTGTTGACACGTACCCAACGGAGACCAGATCTTTCACGTTTCTCTATTACATAGCCATTAATACTACTGCCACCATCAGAGACTGGTCTTTCCCAGCAGATTGTCATTGCTTCACTTGTTACACTGGTTACTTCAACATTTGTTGGGGCAACAGGTACTGTAAAAGGATCAATGGCCTTAGCAGGATCACTCTCTAGAGATTCACCTGTTCCATATTTATTTACTGCTAGAACTCTGAATATGTATTCATTGCCCTTAAGTAATTTTGTCACTTTGCATGTTGTTGCCTTCATGTCTGCATAGATTAGGGTCCAGGCTAGACGGCTTGTCTCGCGTTTCTCAACAATGTAGTGCTGAATTTCAGCACCTCCATTTTCTTGGGGTGGTCCCCAACTTAAGGTGCATTTTTCTGCTGTTAAACCAGTTACTTCAAGCGGTCCAGATGATGGGCCAGGTCTGTCAAGAACTTTACAGTTCACTGCTAATGATCTAGTGCCAGCAACATTCTGTAATGTGAGAACATACTGTCCCGAGTCTCTTCTAATACAGTCTCTAACAATCAAAGTTGTGGTAGTACGAGTTGATGAAATTTCAACTCTTGCCTTAGCATCAATTTCTTTTCCGTCCTTTGTCCATGAAATCACAGGAACTGGGCGGCCTGAAATTTCAGCATCAATTCTCAGTATATCTCCAGCTTTGATTACGACAAGCTGTCTGAGTTTGTCCTCAATTGTGATGCGAGGTGGATCCACATCATCCTTTACTGTAACAGGTCCTGTACCTTCAGATGGCTCACTAAGTAAACCAGCTGCATTCTTTGCAATAACATGGAAGTCATATCTTTGATCTTCAATAAGGCCTGTCACATCGAAATATGTGTCTTGGAGATTAGTGAAATTGCATTTCAGCCAACGACCGTCTGGAATTTCTTTTCGCTCAACTATGTAACCAGTTACCTTAGCTCCACCATCGTTTTCAGGTTTTGTCCAGGAGAGAGAAACAGAAGTTCGTGTTATGTTTACAACAACGGGCTGACTTGGAGGATCACATGGATCTCTTGCAGCTACAGCATTGCAAGCTTTTGTACAAGGTCCAATGCCTGCAATATTTTCTGCATACACTCTGTACTGGTAAAGAAGACCCTCTTCAAGACCAGTTACCTTGAACTGAGCATCAGGAACTAAACCTCTGGTGACCTTTGTCCAAAGAATGCTGCTTTGGTCCTTGCACTCCAAATGATATCCAATAATGGGGCTTCCACCATCATTCGCTGGTCGTTTCCATGTAACTAACATGCCTGACTTTGTGACATGAGCAACCTGAAGATCAGCTGGAGGACCTGGTGGTGTGAATGAATACTGTGCAACTATTGGTGGAGTGTCAACAGCTTGACTTTTGCCATAACGGTTTTCAGCAGCAATACGGAACTGATATTCTGTTCCCTGGGTTAAACGAGATACTTTCATTGATGTTCTTGCCACTGTGGCTGAAACAATTTGCCATGTTGTAGTTGTGGTATCTCTCTTCTCAACAACATAATTGTTGATTTGACAACCACCATCATACACTGGAGGATCCCAAGATAAGGATATGTAATCAGCACTAACTTCATCTACTCTAATTGAAATTGGTGGACCTGGTTTGTCAAGAACAATAACTGTTATTTCAGCTGATTTAACACCAATTGAGTTGGTCAGTGTGATTTCATACTTTCCAGCATCTTCTCTTATTGCATCCTTGATAGTAATCTTAGAGGATGATTGAGAGGCCAGAACATTGACTCTGGTTGTTTGCTTCAGTGAGTGGCCATCCTTCTTCCATGTCACTTCTGGATAGGGTCTGCCTCTAAATGGAACATCAATTTTGAGATCTTCTCCAGCTTTCACACTGTAAGTGTTAAACAGCAAATCAATGATGGGTTCAATTGTAATATCCTTGGCCACAACAGGTGCTCCTAATGGTTTAGGATCACTCTTTCCTTTGTCATTCATGGCTACAATTCTGAAAGAATATTCCTCTCCTGTTGTAAGTCCTTCAATTTTGGCTTCCAGTGCTTTTACTGTCGCACATGCCGTCCATTTGTCTGATCCTTTAGTCAACATTTCTACTATGTAGCCAGTAATCTTACTGCCACCGTCATGATCTGGCTTTTCCCATGACAGACTTACAGTGTGGCGAGTTACATCAACAAGGGTAACCTTACCAGGTGGTAGAGGTGCCTGGGATACTTTTACTGCCTCTGTAGTGGTCTCAGGAAATCCAACACCATATTCATTCACAGCCATGACACGGAAATAATAAACACCTCCCTCCTGGAGGTCATCAACCTTGAATGAATTCCTGACACAGTTATTGGTCACAGTTGTAAATGCCATTCTTTTAGATTCACGTTTTTCCACAATATAATGAGTAACCTTAGCACCACCATCAATATGTGGAGGCTCCCACTGTAGCTGGACTGAATCCCGTTTGATATCCTTAACCACAAAGTTTACTGGGGCACTTGGGGAGTCCAGGACTCTGACATTAATGAATGCAGATTTAGTCCCATTAATATTTTCAAGGGTCACAACATATTTACCAGTGTGAAATCTGTGAACATTGTCAATAACAAGCATGGTGTAAGAGCTTGTGACTTCAATTTGGGCACGCTCTGATAGAGGACTATCTGCTTTTGACCATTTAACTTCAGGGTCTGGCCTTCCTTTAATTGTGACAAACAAGCGCAATGTTGCACTTGCACGAACAGTCACAATTTTTCTTAGATCAGCATCTAACTCTATCTCAGGGGCCTCAAGTTTCTCAGCAGCAATTATAGAGCCAGGAACATCAACATGATCTCCAGCACCTTCAATATTAACTGCACAAATACGGAATTTGTATTCAGCATTCTCCTTAAGCTTTTTCACTGTGTAGCGGGTGGTTTGCACTCCGGTTGGAGGTGTACAAACTATCCATTCATCAACACTTGCTTCATTCAACTCAACAATATATCCAGAGACTGGTGCACCACCATCATAAATGGGTCTACTCCATGCAAGTGAAACAGTTGTGCTTGAATGATCTGTTACTTTGGGGTTGCTTGGAGGGCCAGGAGGATATATTGCATCACAGGCTTTGTAAAATTCTGATGGTTCACTTGGTGTGCCAACACCAGCAGCGTTTTCAGCAGATACTCTGAATTCATAGGAGTGTCCTTCTGTTAACCCACTGACTCTGAAACGCAGGTCACTTAATGTTTTTCTGTTGCACTTTGTCCATCGGACACCCTCTTTATCACGCTTCTCCAGGACATAGCTCTCAATTGGTGAACCGCCATCATCCTCTGGTCTTTCCCATGTAAGGACCATTGAGTCTCTAGTAATTGCACTTGCTTCTGGGGTTGAAGGAGGACCAGGTGTCTTGAAAGGATTTCTTGCAATGACAGGTTCAGATTCAAGTGGTTCACCAATACCATACTTGTTCACTGCCATGACTCTAAAGATATACTCATTGCCAGTTAAGAGTTTGGTGACTTTGTAGCTGATAGCTTGAATTTTGGGTTCTACCATAGTCCAGGAGAGTCTGCTGGTTTCCCTTTTCTCTATGATGTAATGTGAAATGCTAGCTCCACCATCATGTGTTGGATGGTTCCAGTGTAAATAACATTTCTCTGCTTTGACACCAGTTACCTTCAGAGGGCCATCTGGAGGACCAGGTCTATCCAGAACTTTGACATTTACAGGTACAAGTTTTGTTCCACCCACATTGCTTAGACTTAGGACAAAATGCCCACCATCTACTCTTATGCAGTCTTTGACGGTAAGAACAGAGCGTGTGATGGTGGATTTAATTTCCATTCTTGGAGTAGCACTGTCAATTTCTTTCCCATCTTTTAGCCATATTATATCAGGAAGTGGCTTTCCAGCAATGTCAGCATCAATGGTAAATGTCTCACCAGCATTCACAATTATGACATCCTTGAATTTGGAATCCAAAGAGGCTGACGGTGCTTCAACTTCATCCTGTGCAGTGATTGGACCAGTGCTTTCAGAAGGTTCACTTAAAATTCCAGCTGCATTTCTTGCAATTACTCTGAATTCATATCGCTCTCCTTCTGTTAATTCTGTGATTGTAAATTGAGTGTCAATTACATTAGTGAAACTGGCCTTCATCCAGCGACCCTCGGGCAGCTTCTTTCTCTCAACTATATAACCTGTAATCGCAGTGCCTCCATCATATTGGGGCTTTGTCCATTGAAGTGTGACAAGGTTCCTTGTTATTTCAATAGCCTCAGGAGTACCAGGGGGGTCACATGGATCACGTGCAACAACACTTTCTGAAACTTTGCTAAATGGACTCATTCCTGCAACATTTTCAGCACACACTCTGTACTCATACTCAATACCCTCTTCAAGACCATTTGTTTTGAAACGGGTATCAGGAATGAGAAGTTTGTTAAGTTTTGTCCACAGAATGCTGTTCTTTTCTTTGCGCTCAAGGTGATACCCAAGAATAGGACTACCTCCATTATTGCTAGGTGGCTTCCACTCAATTACCATGTGGTCCTTTGTCACTGAGGACACAAATGGTGTGCCTGGTGCTGAAGGTTCACTGAAAGGATAGCTAACAATGACAGGTACTGAGTCCAATGAAGAGCTCTTTCCATATCTGTTTTCAGCAAACACTCTGAACTGATATTCTGCACCAGTTCTCAGCTTAGAGATTTTGATTGTTGTACGTGCAATTGTTGCTGATACAGTCTGCCAGTTTGTGGTAGTGGTGTCACGTTTTTCTACAACATAATTGTTAATCTGACAACCACCAGTGTACACTGGTGGCTCCCATGAAATAACAACATAGTTGGCACTTATTTCCTCAATTTTAACTGGTCCAACTGGTGGTCCAGGTTTGTCCAAGATGATTATGCCAATTTCCTCTGACACTGTACCTAAGCTGCTTGTAGCCGTTACTGTGTATTTGCCAGAATCCTCTCTTTTGGCATCTTTAATACTAAGGATTGTTGATGTTGCAGTGCTTGATACATTTAGTCTGGTTGTCTCTTTTAATGCTTGACCATCTTTAGTCCATGCAACCTTTGGCATTGGACGGCCACTTACTGGAATTTCTACTTTGAGGTCCTCACCACACTGTACACTATATGTGTTGAAAGTCACCTTGAATGTTGGTTCAATTGTAATATCTTTGGCTGTAACTGGAGCAGCTAGTGGCCTTGGATCACTTCTTCCTTTTTCATTGTAGGCTGAAACTCTAAGAAGATACTCACAACCACTGCTCAGTCCTGTGACTGTTCCTTCACATGTTTTGGTAGTTGTTGCCACGAGCCAGTCATCAGATCCTTTGGACTGCATTTCAATATAATATCCTAGAATTCTACTGCCACCATCATGATCTGGTTTCTCCCATGACAGTGATGCAGTAGTTTTAGTCACATCAGTCAAAGTGACCTTACCGACTGGTAGAGGAGGATCTGCCATTCTTACTGAATCTTCTGTTTCTATAGGCAGACCAATACCATACTCATTCTCAGCCATGACTCTGAAATAATAAATGCCACCTTCAGTGAGATCACCAACGCGTAAGGTAGTCTTGGTACATTTTGTTGTAATGTTAGAGAATGCTGGTCTAGTTGATTTCCGCTGGTCCACAATATAATTCTTTATCTTGGAACCACCATCAATAAGTGGAGGCTCCCAAACAAGAGTGACATAATTTCTTGTGAAATCTTTTACAATCAGGTTTTGTGGGGCTCCTGGTGTGTCCAGTACTTTCACTGAAACAAATGCAGTCTTGGTACCACTGCTGCTCTCTAGAGTCAGTGTATATTTTCCAGCATCATTTCTGTCACAGATGTCAATTGAGAGTTGAGTGTAATCCAGACCCTTTTCGATTTGAGCTTTAGTAGGTAGATCACCATCATCCTTAGTCCAGTTGATTTCAGGAGTGGGTCGGCCTTTGAAGGGTATGTTAATTTTCATAGATCCTCCAGCACGGACTACAATGCCCTTCCTCAACTCAGAACTGAGTTCAATTTCAGGTGCATCTATTTTATCAACAGGCTTAACTGTGCCTGGTAAAGCAATTGGTTCCCCAACTCCTAGTCTATTAAGAGCACATATCTGAATCTTGTACTCTTGATGTTCTGTGAGTTTCGTTAGTGTGAATTTCGTATCATTCCACCCTGTAGGTGGGGTACATGTTAGCCATTCCTCCTCATCAGCTTTGCAGATTTCTACAACATAGCCCTGGATGTCTAAGCCACCATCATAAATTGGTCTACTCCATTCTATAGTTACTGAGTTCTTTGTAGTGTCAACAAGGTGTGCATTAGTTGGTGGGCCAGGTTTAAATGTTGGATCACATGCTTTGTAATACACAGTTGGTGAACTTGGTTGTCCAAATCCAGCAGCATTTTCTGCAGATAATCTAAATTCATATTCATGATCTTCCGTGAGACCTGTGACTCTGAAACGAAGGTCTGTGACTCTACGTTTGTTACATTTTGTCCATCTGACCCCAACTCTGTCTCTCTTCTCTACAATGTAACCAACAATCTCACTTCCACCATCAGTCTCAGGGCGAGTCCAGCATACAGTCATAGAATCCCTTGAAATATTTGTTACTTCTAGTTCTCGTGGAGGTCCAGGGGGAACAAATGGATTTCTCATATGTACTGGTGCAGATTCTAAAGGTTCACCTACACCAAATTTGTTGACACCCATAACACGGAAGATGTATTCATTTCCTTTAAGAAGTTTTGTAACCTTAAACATGGTTGCTCCACAA
The DNA here is from genome assembly GCF_052324685.1 of Brachyhypopomus gauderio. Taxonomy (NCBI): domain Eukaryota; kingdom Metazoa; phylum Chordata; class Actinopteri; order Gymnotiformes; family Hypopomidae; genus Brachyhypopomus; species Brachyhypopomus gauderio. The sequence goes on from NC_135214.1 coordinate 12,856,755, forward strand.
TCGCTAGACACTACAGTCCAAGCAAGACGGCTTGTTTCTCTTTTTTGAATGACGTAATGGGAAATACCGCTGCCACCATCATGTAAGGGAGGAAGCCAAGACAATGAACACTTTTCACTTGTTACATTAGAAACTGTTAAGGGTCCTTCTGGAGGCCCAGGTCTGTCAAGCACTCGTACATTGAAGGGCACTGATTTAGTTCCACCAACATTTGTAAGATGCAAGGTGTACTGTCCTCCATCAACTCTAATAGCATCTTTGACAATAAGAACTGCTTTGAAGTCAGTGTTCTTGGTCTCAGCTCTTGCTGAGGTTTCAACTTCTACATCACCTTTGAACCACTGCATGGTTGGAACTGGCTTTCCAAGTACAGATGCCTCCAATGTAAATGTATCTCCAGCATTTACAGAGACAATCTGGGTGTACTGTGGGTCAATCTCATAAGTTGGTGGTTCAACCTCATCCTTAGCAGTGATTGGTCCTGTAGTCTGAGAAGGTTTGCTGACTGATCCAGCACCATTTCTGGCAATGACTCTGAAGTCATATTTTGAGTCTTCTGTCAGACCTGTGACTGTAAACTCATTTTCAAGAATGTTTGCAAAACTTGCTTTCATCCAACGACCATCTGGGAGATCTCTTTTCTCAACTACATATCCAGTAATCATGCTGCCTCCATCATATGCTGGTGGTGTCCACCTGAGAAGTATTGAGTGTCTTGTCACAATAACTGGCACAGGGGTACCAGGAGGATCACAGGGATCACGTGCTACACAGCCCTCTGAAACTTTGCTGCATTTGCCAATTCCAACAATATTTTCAGCAGAGACTCTGAATTCATATTCAATACCTTCCTCCAGGGGAGAGGTTTTAAATCTGGTGTCTTGAATAAGTGTTTTATTTATCTTCGTCCAGAGAATGCTGTTCTTTTCTTTTCTCTCAAGATGATATCCAAGAATAGCACTGCCACCATCCGAAACAGGTTTGTGCCATTCAACAACCATAGACTCTTTTGTGAATGCAGATACAAATGGAGTTCCAGGGGACCCTGGTTCTTTAAAAGGATATTGAGCAACAACTGGCTCTGAGTCTATAGCATAGCTTTTTCCATATCTATTCTCAGCAAAGATTCTAAATTGGTACTCAGCACCAGTTTTCAAATTTCCTATTTTTAGTGTAGTTCGTGCTACTGTTGCTGAAACGACCACCCAGTTGGTTGTAGTAGTATCTCTCTTCTGTACAATGTAGTTTGAAATTTGGCAACCTCCAGTATAGGTTGGGGGATCCCATGACAATGTAATACTCTCTGCACTTATTTCATCTATTCTGACAGGGCCTGTTGGTGGGCCAGGTTTCTCAAGTATGATGATTTCAATTATGGCCTCCTTTTGTCCTAATATATTAGCTACTGTAACATTGTACATACCACCATCATCTCTTGTTGCATCTTTAATGGATAGAGTTGTATGGTGTGCAGTGTCTGCAACATTCACCCTTGTGGTCTGTTTTAAAGCGGCACCATCTTTAGTCCATGTAATACTTGGTTTTGGGTGACCACTGATACGAGCTTCAACTTTTAAGTCATAGCCAACTTGTACACTATAAGTACTAAGTTTTGTCCTTACAGTTGGCTCAATTACCAGGTCCTTTGCAAGAACAGGATGTGCTAGAAGTCGGGGATCACTTTTTCCTTTGTCATTAACTGCAATTACCCTAAAGTTGTATTCTTCACCTTGTATTAAATTGGTAACAGTGGTGTCAAGAGATTTAACTTGTGCACACAGAGACCATTTTTCACTCTCCTTTGCTTGCATCTCAACCTCATAGTGAGTGATCCTGCTACCTCCATCGTGCTCTGGTTTTTCCCAAGACAAAGAAATGCTCTTGCGTGTAACATCCAAAACAGAGATTTTTCCAGGAGGTTGGGGCACCTCAGAGATTTTCAGTGGTTCTGGAGTCTTAGCAGGTAGTCCAATGCCATGTTCATTTTCAGCAATAACTCTAAAGAAGTAGATTTTACCTTCTTCAAGCTGTTCAATCTTATATGTCATTTTATTGCAAGAAGCAACTGTAGAGTATACTTTTCTTGTGCTTTCACGCTTCTCAACAATATAATTTTTGATTTTAGCTCCACCATCCAGCAAAGGTGGCTCCCATGTAAGGGTTATTGAATTCTTTGTTATTTCTTTCACATGCAAGTTTGTAGGTGCATCAGGAGTATCAAGAACTTTCACACAAATGAAAGCAGATTTTGATCCACTTGCGTTTTCCAAAAATAAAGTGTATTTTCCACTGTCAAATCTATTGACGTTTTCAATTACAAGTGAGGTATAGCTGCTTGTGATGTCAATTTGTGCTGTTTCATTAATTTCACCTTCAGCTTTCCCCCATTTGATCTCAGGAGCAGGCCGGCCTTTGATTGGAACAAACAATCTAAGAGAGCCACCAGCTCTAATGGTGATAATCTTTCTTAAGTCAGCATCAAGTTCAACATCTGGTGCTTCCAGTTTGTCCTCTACAAGAATAGAACCTTTGATATCAGCACTTTCACCAACTCCAACCTTGTTTATGGCGCAAATCCTGAATTTGTATTCATGTTTTTCTTGAAGCTTTTTAATTTCAAAATTTGTTTCGGTAATTCCTGTGGGTGGTGTGCATATTGTCCATTCATCAGATGTGCCCTCAGAGGCCTCAACAATATAACCTTGAATCTCACAACCACCATCATAAATAGGTTTGCCCCACTGGAGTACAACAGATGTCCTTGAGATATCAGTGACCTTGGGGTTGTTTGGTGGACCAGGCCTGAAGATTGGATCTGTTGCCTTATAGCATATAGTAGGAGCACTTGGTTTGCCAACTCCAGCTGCATTCTCAGCACTGACACGGAATTCATAACTGCGATTTTCCAAAAGACCCGTAACCCTGAAGCGCAGTTCACTGACTACACGCTTGTTGCATCTTGTCCACCTGACACCTTCCTTGTCTCGCTTTTCAATTAGATATCCTGTAATTGCATTTCCTCCATCATTAGTAGGCCTTTCCCATGTAACAACCATGGAGTCCTTTGTTATATTTGATACTTCAACACCAGTTGGTGGATCAGGTGTGACAAATGGATTTCGTGCAATGACAGGATCAGATTCCAGGGGTTCACCAATTCCATATTTATTGACTGGGATCACTCTGAAGATGTACTCATTTCCAGGAAGAAGCTTGGTAATCTTCAAATTTAGAGTTTGCACTTTGGATTCCACAACAGTCCAAACCAATCGACTGGTCTCCCTTCTTTCAACAATGTAATGAGATACTTCAGCACCTCCATCATGCAATGGTGTTTTCCATGATATGCAACATTTCTCACTTGTAACCCCATAAATTGAAATTGGCCCATCTGGGGGCCCAGGGCGGTCTAAAACTTTGACATTGATAATTACTGATTTCTCTCCACCAACATTTTTCAGCAGCAGTATATACTGGCCACCATCAACACGAATAGCTTCTTTGACAGATAAAGAGGTTGTGAAGTCTGTTTTCTTAATTTCAAGTCTAGCTGTATTTTCAAGTTCCTCGCCTAGCTTTATCCAGTGAACTGAGGGAACAGGTTTGCCTAGTATCCCAGCATCAATCCTGAAGGATTCTCCAGCATTTACCACAATAGTTTGGGCATATTTAGCATCCAAATCAATTATAGGTGGCTCAACCTCATCCTTTGCTGTGATTTCACCAGTACTTTCAGAGGGTACACTGGATACACCTGCAGCATTTTTTGCAATTACACGGAATTCATATCTTTGCTCTTCCACCAAGCCACTGACAACAAATTCAGTTTCTAAGATATTAGTAAAACTGGCCTTCATCCAGCGACCATTAGGCAACTCTTTCTTCTCCACAAAATAGCCTGTGACCCTGCTGCCTCCATCAAACTCTGGTGCTGTCCACCTTAGGGTGACAGAACTTCGGGTTACAATCACTGCTTCTGGTTTGCCTGGAGGATCGCAAGGATCTCTTGCCACCTGGATATCTGACACTTTGCTGGCTTTGCTCAGACCAACAATATTCTCTGCATAAACTCTGAACTCATACTCAATTCCTTCTTCAAGACCACTAACCTTGAATCTTGTGTCTGGAATAATTGTCTTATTTTGTTTAACCCACAAGAGGCTATTTCTTTCCTTACTCTCAATGTGGTAACCCAGAATCCTGCTTCCGCCATCATTGCCAGGCTTGTTCCAAACAATAACCATACTTTCTTTGGTGACAGATTGAATAGTAGGAGGTCCTGGTGAACTTGGGAGCTCAAATGGATACTGTGCAACTACAGCTTCAGAAAGTAGCAAAGAACTTTTTCCGTATCTGTTTTCAGCTGCAATCCTGAATTGATACTCACAGCCTGTCTTCAGTCTTGCAGCTTTAATTGTTGTTCTAGCGACTGTTGCTGACACAATCTGCCAGTTTGTGGTGGACGTATCTCTCTTTTCCACAATATAATTATTAATTGTACATCCACCTTCGTACTCTGGTGGTTGCCATGACAGTGTGACACTGTCTGCAGTTACTTCATCTATTTTTATTGGTCCAATTGGAGGACCAGGTTTGTCAAGCACAACAACAGTGATATCAGTTGTAGCCTCTCCAACTGAGTTTGTAATCTTTATAGTATATTTCCCGACATCATCCCTTGTTGCCTCCTTGATTACAAGATAGAGGTGATTTTCAGTTACTTCAGAATTTACTCTTGTTGTTTCCTTCAGAGCAATACCATCTTTGAGCCATGTAACTGCAGCCTTAGGCTGAGCAGCATATGGCACATCTATCTTGAGGTCATCACCTGCTAACACACTGAATGTACTGAATAAATGTTTGAATGCAGGAGTGATAACAAGGTCCTTTGCCACCACAGGAACACTGAGTGGACGAGGGTCACTTGTTCCTTTTTCATTTGTTGCTGATATACGGAATGAATACTCTTCACCTTGAGTCAGACCAGCAATAACTGCCTCCGTAGCTTTAACAGTCATGACCTGAGTCCATTTGTCACTGCCTTTCCCTTGCATTTCCACAATATATCCAGTGATTCTGCTGCCTCCGTCATGATCTGGCTTTTCCCAAGACAGAGTTACAGTGCTGCCAGTTACCTCTTTAAGACTCACTTTACCTGGAGGAAGAGGCTTTTCAGAAATCTTGACAGGTTCAGCAGTTTCCACTGGAAGGCCGATGCCATACTCATTTTCAGCCAAAATTCGGAAGAAACATAAACTGCCTTCTTGAAGATCACCGATTCTGCAGCTTGTTTTAGGACAGGAAGCATTTACAATAGAATATGCCTTTCTTGTTGATTCCCGTTTTTCCACAAGGTAGTGTCTGACTCTTGAGCCACCATCAATTAGTGGAGGATCCCAGATTAGTGAAACTGAATCTTTTGTAATTTCTTTAATTGTGAGGTTTTGTGGTGCCCCTGGAGTGTCAAGCACCCTGACATTCACAAATGTTGTTTTGCTTCCTGAACTGTTTTCCACTGTTAATATATACTTTCCACTATCAAACCTGTCAACATTCTCAACAACAAGTGATGTGAATGATGATGTTGCCTCAATGGATGCTTTATCAAGAGATTCACCATGCTCTCTAGACCATTTAACTTCTGGTGCAGGTCTTCCTTTTATTGGCACAAATAATCTCAAAGTGCCAGAAGCTCTAACATTCACTACTTTGCGAAGGTCTGAATCAAGTTCAATTTCCGGAGGGAGATATTTATCCTCTGCTTTTGGTGAGCCAGGTACAGATGCAGGTTCCCCAACACCCTCACTGTTCAGAGCAGAAATATTTATTTTATATTCTTGATTTTCTGTTAAGTTGGTTATGGTAAATGATGTTGCTGTTAGGCCCTCTCTTGGACTGACAATTGTCCATTCATCTTCTTCTGGGAGACAGGTTTCCACAATGTATCCTGTGATATCTGACCCTCCATCATAAACTGGTTTGTTCCATGCAACAGTTATGGATGACTTGGATGTGTCCAAAATTCTTGGATTCCCTGGAGGTCCAGGCTGGAATATTGTATCACATGCCTTGTAAAATGGACTTGAAGGGCTTGGAGCACTTAAACCAGCAGCATTCTCAGCAAGCACTCTGAATTCATATTCATGGCCTAGTGTAAGTCCAGACACTTTGAAGCGCAGATCAGTAACTGTTCTCTTGTTGCATTTGACCCATCGCAGACCAGTTTTATCTCTTCTTTCAATTATGTATGTATTTATGGGACTTCCTCCATTGTTTTCAGGGTGTCCCCAGCAAACTACCATAGAGTCCTTTGTAATGGTTGTCACTTCAGGAGTTTGTGGTGGATCAGAAACTACATATGGGTTAGTGACAACAGCAGGGTCTGACTCAAGAGGCTCTCCAACTCCATATTTATTCACAGCCATAACTCTGAATATGTATTCATTTCCTTTGAGCAATTTGGTAACCTTATAGCGATTGACTTGTAAATCTGTAGCTACATTTGTCCAAGTAAGTCTGCTTGTTTCACGTCTCTGAATGATGTAATAGTCAATCTTTGCACCTCCATCTTGAAGTGGTGGCAACCATGACAGAATACATTTCTCTGCTGTCATGTCAGTAACATGAAGTGGGCCTTCTGGAGGCCCAGGTCTGTCAAGAACCTTAACATTAAAAATGTACTTGGCAAATCCTCCAGGGTTGCTGGCAGTGAGAGTAAATGCACCTCCATCTCTTCGTGAAGAGTCTTTGTTGATCAAACATGTATAGAAGTCAGCTGTTTTGATTTCCATTTTTGCTGTATCCTCAAGCTCCTTTCCATCTTTTGTCCATACTAAGGATGGGATAGGTCTGCCAATAACATTTGCATCTAGTTTAAAGATGTCTCCTGCCTTCACCACCACGGTACTACTGAAACTCGAATCAACATCAAGCATGGGTTCCTGAATGTCATCTCTGCAGATTATGACTTCTGAGGGTTTGGAGGGTTTACTTATAGATCCAGCGGAATTTCTTGCAAAAACACGGAATTCATATGAAGCATCTTCTGTCAAGCCACTTACAGTAAAGATTGTCTCATGAATGTTGCTAAAGTTGGCTTTCAGCCAGCGACCATTGGGCAATTCTCTCTTTTCCACTGTATACCCAGTGATAGGGAAACCACCATCACCCTCTGGCTTCATCCACTGAAGGGTAACCTCATGTCTAGTTACATTAATTGCCACAGGTTGACTGGGAGGGTCCACTGGATCAAGTGCATATGCCATCTCAGATGACTTGCTTGGTTTGCTAAGGCCAGCCATGTTTTCAGCAATAACACGGAATTCATATGCAATAGCATCTATCAAACCTGATGATTTGAAAATATTTCCAACCACAAGGGATTTGCTGATCCGTTGCCAGAGAATGCTGTTTTTTTCTTTCCTCTCAATATGATATCCCAAAATTGGGCTTCCACCATCTGAGGAAGGTTCATTCCAGCTGATTGTAATTGAATCTTTAGTGAAAGCAACAACCTGGGGAATTCCTGGTTGGCCTGGTACATCAAATGGATAAGCAGCAACAACTGGCTCTGACACTATGCTGGGGCCAACACCATATCTGTTTTGAGCTTTAACCCGGAATTGATATTCTGTTCCAGTTGTTAGACGAGCAGCTTTGAAAGTTGTACGAATCACAGTAGCTGCCAACTCCACCCAATTTGTACCTGTGGTTTCCCTCATCTCAACTATATAATTATTGATCGGTACTCCTCCATCATTCTCTGGTGCATCCCATGAAATTATTATATAGTCAGAAGACACTTCATCTATTTTTACTGGTCCAGTAGGAGGTCCTGGGATGTCGTGCACTTGAACAGTAATGGTCTCTGTCACAGTTCCCAGTATGTTCTTTCCAGTCATTGAATATTGTCCTGCATCTTTCTGCTTGATTTCACTTATGTTGAGAATTGTAGAAGTTGCTGTGTTCTCAGTATTGATTCTTTGGGTTTGCTTAAGTTCCCGATCATCTTTCTTCCAGACAACAGATGGCCTTGGACGACCCAAAATAGGAATTTCCACCTTCACATTATCACCTGCTTTGGCTACCACCAGCTTCTGATAAACACCTCTGAGGTCAAATCCTGGTGGTGTTGTCTGCTCCTTTATCACAACTGGCCGGCATTCACGAGGTTCACTTCTACCTGAACTGTTCACAGCAAAAACACGGAATACATATTCTGCATTCTCAGTCAAATCTGTTGCAGTGAAGTCCAAAGCCTTGATTGTTGTGACATGTACCCATTGATCAGAATCCTTCTTCTGAGCCTCAATCACATAGCCAGTGATTCTGCTGCCACCATCATGCATTGGCTTTGTCCATGCAAGAGTTGCTGTGTCCTTTGACACATCTGTGACTATTAGATTGTCAGGTGCAGATGGAGCTTGAGAAGCTCTGATGGGTTCAGGTGTCTCTGCTGGCTCACCAATACCTCGTTCATTTTCAGCTAAAACTCTAAAGTAATACTCAGTTCCCTCTTCCAGATCTGTAACTTTGTAGGAACACTTTTGACAGTTTGTAGATAATGTTGTGAAGGCTTTTCTAGTTGCATCACGCTTCTCAATTATGTAATTTATGATCTTAGATCCACCATCAATAATTGGAATCTCCCACTGCATAGTGATACTATTTTTGGTGATTTCTCTCGGTTTTAAGTTGACTGGAGGCCCGGGTGTGTCCACAACTCGGACATTGACAAATCCCGTCTTCTTTCCAGCAACATTTTCTAATGTCAAGATGTATTTTCCAGCATCATATCTTGTGCACTCTGGGATAACTACAAGAGTGTATGACTCAGTAGTATCAATATGGGCACGACCTTTGAGAGGAATATCTTCTTTCATCCATGTAACTTCTGGAGTTGGACGACCCTTGATTGGCACAAATATACGAATAGAAGCACCAGAACGCACAACAAGTGTTCTTCTCAGCTCTGCATCAAGTTCAAAATCAGGGAGTTCTTCACGGTCAACAAGTTCCACAACTTTCTCAACTTCAGCAGGTTCCCCACGTCCTTCTGAATTAATTGCACTAACTCTAAAGTTATATTTGCCTCCTGCTTGTAGGTTTGGAACTACAAACTCAGTTATTCTCAACAGTGTGGCTGTGTCTTGGATCCAATCATCATGCCCTTCCTTTTTGTGCTCAACAATGTATCCAGTCACATCAAGTCCACCATCATAGAAGGGTCTTCCCCAGTTAAATGTTGCTGTAGTTTTGGTGGTATCAGTAATTCTTGGGTTAGATGGAGGCCCAGGTGGATCTGTGAAGAACAACATATATTTTACAGATTTAAAAGAGGACTGATGAATTTGTGGAAATATGTTCAGAGATGTTTTATTTACTTACATGCAATGTCCTTTGTCAACACTGGCTGTGATGGCTCACTAGGTTCTCCAAAACCAGCTTTGTTCTCCGCAGTTACTCGGAACTCATACTCAACTCCTTCACTGAGGCCTGCTACTTTACACCGTAGATCAGAGACAGTCTTCTTTGAAGCTCTAACCCATCTCATACCTTTCCTTTCTTTTCTCTCTACACTGTAACCTGTAATGTCACTTCCTCCATCCACAGCTGGTCTTTTCCAGGATATAGTTACAGAATGTTTGCTGATGTTGTCAACATCTGGTTTTGATGGTGGTCCAGGGGGTCCTAATAAATAAATATATATAACATACAAGCAAAAATATAATTACCGGTTCATGTGTAAAATAGATAAATCAATTATTATAGTTACACATAAAACTAAACCTACCGTAGCTGTCAACCATTTTGACTGGAGCAGACTGGGTTGGATCACCAATACCATACTGATTCACAGCTAAAACACGGAAGATATATTCATTGCCTTTAATTAGTTTGGTAGCTACATGACGGCAATCCATTATATTGTCAGCAAGCTTTGTCCAAAGGAGGCGGCTAGTTTCTCTCTTTTCAAGAATATATGATTTGATAGCGCAGCCTCCATCCTCTTCTGGTGGTAACCATGTCAGTGTGCACTTTTCAGCAGAGACACTGCTGACCTCAATCGGCCCTGGAGGACCTGGTACATCAAGGATTTTCACTTTCACTTTTTCTTCTTTAATACCAAATGGATTGCTTGCAGTAATGGTATACTCTCCAGTGTTCTTTCTGTTGGCATATTTTATTGACACAGTTGAAGATGTGGGTGTGGTTGTAATCTGGACAACATCAGATGGCTTTATTTCTTTTCCTCCCTTAGACCATACAGCTGTAGGTGGAGGTTTGCCAAGAATACTTGAGGCAGAAATTACAATTGTTTCCCCTGCCTTGACACTGACACCATCCTTCATTTCAGGATCAATTGTAATACTTGGTGGCTCTGTAAAACAAAATGGTATTTATTTTAGATTTAAGTTTTATTATATGAATTATGTAGGCTCAGTGAGCAGAACTTACCATATTCATCTTTGCAGACAATTGAGTCAGTTTGTTCTGAAGGAGCACTGATGGCACCAGCAGCATTCTTTGCTCTAATTCTGAAATTGTACATACTGCCTTCTTGCAAGTCTGTAACCGTGAAGGCACAGCTCTGGATATTCACATGATTAGCCTTTGTCCAGACTTTTCCTGGATGCTCCAGTTTTTCAACAAAATAACCCGTCAGCTTATGTCCTCCATCATACTTAGGTGCAGTCCAAATGAGTGTTACAGTGCTTCTTGTAACACTGATCACATCAGGTTTGCCAGGAGGATCTAAAGGATGGAGATTAATATTATGGCATTTTATTTTATTTTGTATACATAAAAGTTAAAAATCAATAAGAATATCGACTTACCGATTGGATCAAGGGCAACAACTGCCTCTGTGGGTTTGCTTGGTTTTCCAAGTCCAGCCATATTTATAGCCATAACTCTGAATTCATACTCAAGACCTTCAACTAAACCAGTCACTCTGCACTCCTTCACTCTCAAGGGTGTTTTGCTGGCTCTCTTCCACAATAAACTGTTCTTATCTTTGAATTCTACATGATATCCTAAAGTCAAAATAAAATGTATTAATGTGTGTTACATTCATTAATGTGAAATCACAAATCCAGAAAGTCAGAATAAAGAAATACATTTTAGGCAAGGGAAATTTACCTGTAATAGGAGAGCCTCCAGTGTCCCTTGGATCAGACCATGACACAATAGCAGACTCATGGTGAATACTGAGGATATTTGGTGGAGCTGGTGCCTCTGGTGCATCTTTGTAAATAGAAAGATTGTATATTAAAGAAAAGAAATTATACTCCTAGTCAATATTTAGAGTGCATTCATATGGGAATAGATTTGTTGTAATCTTATATTTTAAATTGACATCACAGCAGAAAATATTTAACAAAACTGTAATTTGTCAAGGTTATAAGATCACTTACTGAATGGATGCTTAGCCACCACTGGATCAGATTTGAGGAACTCTCCAACACCATATTTGTTTTCAGCACATACTCTGAATATATATTCTGCTCCATCATGCAGTCTTGTGACCCTCATAGTATTCTTCTGAATAGCTGAAGCAATAGTGACCCACTTGTTACTGGTGGAGTGTCTCTTTTCTAAGATGTAGTTGGAAATTTCAGATCCACCATCATCCTTTGGTGGACCCCACTCCAGAGTAATTCCATCAGCTGTAATTTCATCACACGTAATGGGACCTGTGCAAATACCAGGCTTTCCAACCACCTTAATGTCAATGGCACATTCCTTGGTACCAGCACTGTTTTTCAGAGTAATATAAAACTTATCGGCATCGCCTCTCTGGCAGTCTCTAATCAGCAAAGTTGTGTTTGTCACTGTGGAGTCAACAGAGATTCTTCCACTATCTCCCAAAGCAATGCCTCCCTTCTTCCATGTGACTGCAGGAGCAGGAATGCCAGTAATGGGAAGAGTAATGCGAATAGTGCTTCCCTCCTTTGCCACGTAACAAGAGTCTGGCAAACCTTTAAGGTCACAGTCTGGCAGAACTGAAAAACAATTATACAAATATAAACATATAAACATTTCAACATAATTTGGTTTAGCAAATGGTAAATAGTAACATTTATTACATTTATATAGCACCTTTCTTATACCCAACGTCACTTAAACAACCAGAAAATACTGTCATATTACTTTATTAACATAATGTATTTAATGTTAGAGTTATTGATAATAAAGGAGGATATCACATACCAGTTTGATCCTTAGCCACCACAGTGAGTTCAATTGGTGGTCCTTCAGAGGACTCATTAAATGCTCTCACTCTGAATACATATTCCTTTCCTTCCTTTAAGTCCTTAACTGTGTGCTGCATTTGTTTGGACTTCATAACCTGCTTCCATTTATCTTCACCCTCACTGATGTCTAAAGCATATGCAACGATATGGCTTCCACCGTCACTAATGGGCTTCTTCCAGTTAAGGGTGCAAGAATCTTTGGTGACAAGCATTGGCTTGAAATCTATAACTGGTCCAGGTTGCTCTGCAATAATAAGAATTTGAATTGTTGTGTTTGTTAAAAATCACCTCATACTGTCAGTTTATTTATAGACCATGTTGAATAAAATATTCTCACCTGAGGCTGTTACTGGTCCAGCTGTCTCGCCCTCACCAATTCCGTACACATTTTCAGCTGATACTCTGAAGCAATATGCCTTTCCAGCTTCTAGATCAGTGATTCTGAAAGAGGTTTTAGCACACTCTGGAGCAACGCAAGTCCATGCCTTCCTTTCTGCAAGACGTTTTTCAACAACATAGCTCTTCACTGGACTTCCACCATCAATTAATGGAGGATACCAAGTGATGGATGCATGATTCTTTGATGTTTCTTTGACTGTCAGACTGAGTGGTGGTCCAGGTGTATCTTCATAAAGTGAGACATATATGTTAGATGCAATATAGATAAAATAAAAGAAAAACACAAATCTGTAATTATTCTTTCAAAAAAAATTTACCTAAGACCTTGACGACAATAGTGTAGGATTTGGTTCCACTGCTGTTCTCAAGAGTCAGGACATATTTTCCAGCATCATATTTGTTGATGTTCTCACAGTATACAAAAGAATCCCATTCAGTTGTGCTGATTGTAAGACCTTGCCTCTCCTTTAAGTTGGCATCGACCTTGCTCCATGTTGCCTTTGGTGCTGGACGGCCTCTAATTGGTACATAGATTCTCATTGTGACTCCAGCACGTAATACCAATGCTTTCCTAAGATCTGCATCAAGTTCAGCCTCAGGAGCAACTAGAAAAAGGTATATAAAAAGCAAGTTAGAAAAAGTAAATTCAGGTTAAATTCAGGTACATAATCAAGCTAAACCCCAGTTACAGGATTTACATACTTAAAATGTCCTGTGCCAGATGCTTCCCAGGAACTTCACTTGGCTCACTGTAGCCAATCTTATTCACAGCTGTCACACGGAACTGATACTCTGTGTTATCAATAAGACCACTGACGAGGAACTTTGTTGCCTGGAGATTTTTCGGGATGTTGCACTTTAACCATTCCTCTGAATCAGCCCTCTTGACTTCAACCAGGTAGCCCAAAATTTCACATCCACCATCATAGGCAGGTTTGGTCCAGGACAGAGTGACTGAGCTGTGTGTAGAGTCAACAACCTTGGGAAAAGCAGGTGGTCCAGGGGGATCTGTGAATAAAACAATAGACATATAAATGTTTTCTTAAAAGCATCAAATTGTGATTTTGAGATAAATGTATTGTATATTGGATTACTTACACAATGGATCTACAGCAAGTGCAGCCTTAGAAGCATCACTTGGTTTGCCAAGACCAGCTTTATTGAGAGCAATAACTCTGAATTCGTACTCAGAGCCCTCAGTAAGACCTCCAACTTTAATGGTTCTGTCAATGACAGGTCGTCTGTTTACTTTGGACCAATTGAGCTCCTGAATTTCACGCTTCTCAACCATGTATCCAAGGATCGGTGCCTTGCCATCATCAGCAGGCGCCTTCCAGCTCACAGTCATGTGGTCTTTGGTGATATTGGTAATAACTGGAGGGTCACATGGTCCAGGAATGTCTGGAAATGGAAATTACATTTTCATTACATTATTTTCATCATGCAAACATACAAGTATACTAAGTAGGAAGTATACTAAATGCAGGAAATAAAATACTTACCAAATGGATTTTTGGCAATCACAGAGTTAGTCACAATTGGGTCACCAACACCATATTTGTTCTCAGCGCTGACTCTGAACTCATATTCATGGCCTTCAATTAGTTTCTCCACTGAGCAATCTGTGAGCTGGCCACTAAGGTTGGAAGTAACCATAGCCCAGTTAGCTCTGCTTGTTTCACGTTTGTCAATAACGTAGTTGAGTATTTCAGCACCGCCATCTGAAAGAGGTGGCTCCCACCGCAATTTGACACGGTCAGCAAAGACCTGACTGATTTTAATTGATGCTGGGGGTCCAGGTTTGTCTGTAGAAACAAGATTTCCCCAAAAAATATTAATTCACAATAACACACAGTACAATAAGATAGGATTGTTCAAAATTTTAGCCTTTTTTTTTTTTTTTTGCTAATTCTGGTGTATCAGAACCAGGTTGGAATATAATAGAGGCAACAGATTATGAAATCATATAGAACCTGAGGAAAACAGCGATATTGAAATGGTAATTACAATAAAAATAAATTAAGCAATAGTAGCAAACAGCAGGTTTTCATGTATCTTGGTGAGAACTAGACAAACAGCAGATACTTCCAAGATGATTTCAGATCAAAGTTAAAACAATGAACACAGTTAAAAATATGAAGAATGAGTTATGCTCCGATTACACTGTGAAAATGGTTCATTATTGTATTGTAAATTACAACGTACCCAGAACCTTCAGCTTAATGTTTCCAGACTTAGTGCCACTTGAGTTTTCAGCAACAATTGTATACTCTCCAGACTCTTTCCTGGTCACAGAGAACAGTTCTAGGATGAAGAGATGTCTCTTCTGAGACATCTTTATGCCTTCAACAAGTTTCAATGGGACACCATCTCTCTTCCATGTAACTTTTGGTAGTGGTTTTCCATAGACCTCAGCCTCAAGATTGACATTAGTTCCAGCTTTGACAGTGATAAGGTTCTTCATTTCCAAACTTATCTCAACCCTTGGTGGGACTGTAATATGACATAGAAAGAGAATTAATCAGCTTGAAATTTTATTGCTTCTAGCATTCATAAATTCTGCAAAGAAGCACAACTTACCATGCTCTGCAATAACTGTGATTGCATCAGATTCATCTGAGGGCAGGCTGACTGAAATTGCTGTCTTTGCAATGATTCTGAATTTGTATTGGGCTCCCTCTTCAAGTCCAGTGACAACATATTCCTCTTTTGGCACGTTTTGGCTACTTGCATTGACGCGCACCCACTTGTCACCCGGAAGCTTCAAGGACTCAACAAAATAACCAATGAGTTTGCTACCACCATCGTGTTTTGGACGGTTCCAGACAAGAGATACAGAATTCCTTGTTACATCAAGGACCTCAGGTTTACCAGGTGGATCTAAAGAAAAAATATATAAGAATGATGGTTAGATTTCAGCTTTTCTTTAATGCATTAAGTTTTTTTTGTTTTATTTTTATTTTTTACTTCCACACATACCAACTGGGGTCCTTGCAGTAATGATTTCTGTCGGTTTACTTGGTTTGCTTTGTCCTGCTTTGTTGACAGCAGACACTCTGAATATATACTCCAGCCCTTCAATAAGGCCTGAGCAAGTGTATTCAGTTGCACGGACAAGGGTCTCATTTGCCTTGACCCATAAAAGGCTGTTTCTCTCTTTGCGCTCAATAGAATATCCAATAATAGGACTACCACCGTCGTTTACTGGTTTTTCCCATGATAAAACAACGTATTCCTTGTGAATATTCTTGACATAGCAATTCCTGGGTTCACTAGGTGGGTCTGAAACAAAAATTAATATAACATATATAACACTGAACTGAACTCTAATAAATTATAATATTTCTCATCACATGAGATGCATAAAAACAGGTTTGCTTCCCAAACCTTGATAAAGTAGACCTACCAAAGGGATGTCTGGCAATCATTTTTTCTGAGTAGATTGGTTCTGAAATTCCAAAGCGATTCTCAGCACGCACTCGGAAACCATACTCCTTGCCAGGGGTGAGCTTTCCAACTCTGCAACTGGTCTTTGTGCAGTTAGATACAGCAGGAACCCAATCACCTCTAGTCACATCACATTTCTCAACAACGTAGTTTGTTATGTTGCTACCACCATCTTCTGTGGGCTGGTTCCATGCAAGAGTGCAGGCATCTACGTCTACCTCAAGAATTTCCAGTGGACCCTCTGGAGGACCAGGGATATCTGGTGGAAACAGAGTTTTCCATGTTACAATGCATTCATCATTGCTCATTTGTCATGTGTCACTTGAACATTTTTGTTGGTGCTGTTATAAGTTACTTACCATAAATTATCATTTTAAGGATTTGGTTGACCTTGGAGATGTTGTTCTCAGCCGTAAGGCTGTAATAACCACTGTCCTTCCTTGAAACATTCTTAATTGAAAGTGTGGATGAGGAAATAGTTTTTTGCACAGCAATACGATCAGATGTAACCACATCATCACTTCCTCTCATCCATGTAGTGACTGGAACAGGCTTGCCAGATACAAGTGCTTCAACCATCAGTTTTGTTCCAGCCCTTGCAGTGACCACATCAGACATAATGATCTTTGGTGCCGCTGAAAAATTGAGTGGCAAAACATTTTGAGATTCTTCTTCTTCTTCTTCTTCTTCTTCTTCTTATTATTATTATTATTATTATTATTATTATTAATATTATTATTATTATTATGTCAGTAAAATCAATAAAACAATGTTAAATTGCATATGTAACAACAGGAACAAAAGGATTCTTTTTAGATACATACTCAGTTCTTCTTTCAGTTCAAAGATTCCTTCAGCCTCTCTTGGGAGACTGCATCCTATAGGGTTCCTTGCAGCAACCCTGAATCTATACTTTGTGTTTTCTTTCAGACCAACAATAACAATACTCAAGTCTTTTACAACTGAGTACGGTGTCCATTTGTCTTCAGGCTGACCCGCCTCCTGGTAATCAACAATGTAGCCATTAATCTTTGCCCCACCATCTCTCAGAGGCTTCAGCCACCCAACTGTGGCACTGTTCTTTGTAATCTCTAAAACATCCATCTTTTTGGGAGGATCTGGTTCACCTTTAGGGTGGATATAAACAATCAGTTTTCAATTCACACTGGTAATATAATAGGTAGGAACACTTGTTATTTGTTTAATAAATACATAGAATGCACTGTATGGTTACTTACTCATGGGATCTGTGGCCAAGTAGGATTTTGGGGAGTCCTTTGGCACCCCAATACCATACTTGTTGACTGCTATGACTCTGAAGTAATATTCAATTCCTGGTGTCATATTTGTGATTTTGAAGCTAGTCTTCTTTAGGTCATTGGTACAATTTGTCCATGTCTTCCTGTCTACTTCACGCTTCTCAACAATGTAGTTTAGGATTGGGCTTCCACCATCATTTTCTGGGGGTAACCAGGAGAGCTGGCAAGATGTCTTTGTAACATCTTTCGCTTCCAGTCCACCAACAGGTCCAGGAGTATCTGTTCAGAATAACATGTTTGTTAATGCTTTTATGTATCCAACAATGTTCTCTTAATTAATTCAGTGATTAAAAATAATTTAATTGAAATAATGCAATAATTTAAATGATTTTATTGATTCATTTATGATTTATAATAATTTATGAAATGTTATTTGTAATTCAGCATACCTAAAACCTTAACGCGAACAAAAACAGCTTTCTCTCCTGATGGATTTGAGAGTGTCAGAGAGTATTTTCCAGAGTCTTCACGTGAGCTCTCTGGGATCACCAGGAAGGTCATTGTATCAATCTGATCCACATGACCTCTCCTGACAACATTGTCAACACCTATGCGTTTCCAGGTCACTTTAGGTGCTGGTCTTCCTCTGATTGTAGCAAACAGCCTAATGGGACATCCTGCTCTTACACTGAGACCTTTCCTCAAACTGGCATCCAGGTCAATCTCAGGTATTTCTGTAATTAAAGGAGAAAAATAAAGCTGACTCAAGGTGTTCAGTTCACATTACATAATTACATATTGTAATTTGAGAAAACATCTTACCATGAATTTCCTTTGGTGACACAGCATCCTTAAGTTTAGCAGGGCGGCCTATGCCAACTTGGTTTTGTGCAGAAACCCGGAATTCATAATGTTTTCTCTCATCCAAATTTTGGACAGTGAATTCAGTGAGAACAAGCTGTACACCAGCATTACATTTTGCCCAGCCCTCTTCTGGATCTCGTTCTTGTTCACCTTCCATTTCAATCTTATCTCTCATGTCAACCAAATATCCAATGATTGGAGCACCGCCGTCATACACTGGCTTAGACCAGCCAAGAGTAACTGAAGTCTTTGTGCTATCAACCACCTTCAGGCTGCCTGGAGGACCAGGGGGCTCTGAAATATTCACAAATACAATAATTTTAGCTTTTTGTCATGAAGAAAAACAATTATGTAAAGGATATATTAAAACATTATTAGGAAAAAACTTACCAATTGGATCTTTGGCAGCAACTGGTCTTGAGGGTTTGCTTGGTTCTCCTAATCCAACATCATTTTCAGCTTTCACACGATATTGATATTCATGGTTAGGAATTAAATTGGTTACTTTCATACGTCTCTCAGTTATAGGACTCTTTGTGACTGCAACCCATCGTACAGCACGCTTCTCCTTTCTTTCCAGAATGTAACCAGTAATGGACTTTCCACCATCATTTTCAGGGGGAGCCCATATGACAGTCATTTCATCCTTGCCAATTTTGGTGACCTCTGGAGGATCAGGTGGACCTGGTGGGCTGAACTGTGTCTTGGAAATAACAGGCTTGCTCTCCATGGGTGGACCTGTTCCCATCTTGTTTTCTGCTCTAACCCTGAAGATATATTCATTACCTTCCACGAGACGAGTCACAGTACAGTAGTTAGTGACCACAGAAGCAGAATATGTAGACCAAACCATTCTTCTTGTCTCACATTTTTCCAAAATATAACTATCAACTTCACAACCACCATCGTCCTCTGGTGGATCCCACACAACTCTACATTTGTCAGATGACACACCAGAAACTCTCACATCCCTTGCAGGCCCTGGAACATCCAGAACACTTAAAGTTGCATAAGCAGTAAAGGTCCCAGCAGGGTTTGTGGCAGTGATTATATATTTTCCAGTATCAGAGCGTTTGGCTTTAGTCATGAGGAACTTTGAGTAGTCAGGTCCAGTATCAATGCTGATTCTGGGGTTATCTCCTGTGGCCTTGTCTTTTACCCATTTGACCTCAGGTTGTGGTTTTCCTCTGAGTGCTGCCTCAAGTCGGACTGATTCACCAGCTTTAACCACAATAGTACCAGCAAATTTGAGGTCAATGACTGGTTTCTGGATTTCTTCTTTGACAAGAACCTCAGATGTTTTCACCCAGTTGCTTTCTCCACCCTCATTTGTAGTCTTAACTCTAAACTGATAGGTTTGGTTCTCTGTACACTTATCTGCCATAAAGAATGTGTCTTTGACTACACCATCATGTAAGCTCTCCCATTTTTCAGCATCCTTGAGTTTGCTTTCTAATACGTACCCCAAATGAGGGTTACCACCATCATAATCTGGTCTTTGCCATTTTAAGAATACAAAGTTCTTGCCAACATTAGTGATACGGAACTTCTCTGGCTCACCAGGATTCTGAAGTGGATCAATTGCAAGTATAGGTGTCTTGGTTTCTGTTGCTGGTCCAGGACCACATTTATTCTCTGCAGATACTCTGAAGAAATATTCATGATTCTCAAGGAGTTTTGCCTTTACCTTGCGGTTTGTACAGTCAGAGCTGATCATTGACCATGTTCTAACACTTGGTTCACGGCACTCAACGATGTAGTTTGTAATCTCAGTACCGCCATTGTCTTCTGGAGCATCCCAATTCACCATGCAGGCATTTTTGGTCACATATGTCAATATAAGATTCCTGCAATGTCCAGGTCTATCCAGTACATTTACAGTGATGGTGACTGATGCTTCTCCACTGTCATTCACAGCCTTAAGAGTATACTTCCCATGATCTGCCCTTGTTGCTTCTTTAATGCGCATATGTACTACAGGGAAGTTATTTGTCAAAGTTGTCCGTTTATCTTTTTCCAAAACTGTCTCACCCTTGGACCAAGTAATCACTGGATCAGGTCTAGCCCTCACATATCCAGTAATATTAATGTTATGTCCAACACGAACAGTCACATGTGTGCGACATGCAATGTCCATCTCAATTTCGGGAGGGATAAGGATATCTTGAGCAGTCACTGATTCTGGTACTTCCCTAGTCTCACCTTCTCCAATCATGTTGACAGCTCGTACACAGAACCTGTATTCTGTGCCTTCAGCTAATCCCTTGACTCTGTAAGCACATTGTTTAATCAAATCATCTGCATTTACTTTCTCCCATTCACCACCAGCTTTCTGACTTTCAACAATATATCCCAAAATTGGACTACCTCCATCTCTTGTAGGTTTTATCCACACTAAATCTGCATAAGTACAGCTGTAGTCTTTAATTTTCGGGTTAACTGGAGGTCCAGGAACTGTGACTGGTCTGCAAGGTTTGACTGGGTCTGAAATAGGTGAGGGACCACTGAAGCCAGCAATATTTTCAGCAAATACTCTAAACTCATAGTCATTACCTTCAAAAAGTCCAAGCACTCTAAATCTGAGGTCCCTGCAAGGTGTTTTATTCACTCTGATCCATTTGCCTCCTTTATGTCTGCGCTCAATAATGTAACCACTGATAGGACTGCCACCATCATATAATGGCATTGTCCAAGCAAGAGTGACTGCATCCTCAGCAATATCAGATGCAACGGGTTTTCCAGGATGACCAGGTGCCTCAAACTGGTGTTTGGCTACAGTTGGTGCACTTTCAAGTGGTGCACCAACTCCCATCTTGTTTTCTGCACGAATTCTCATAACATATTCAACACCACTCTGCAAACGAGAAATCTTGAGCCTTGTGGCAGTACTACCAGAGCTAACACCTCCCCAGGTTTCCTTATTGGACTCTCTCTTTTCAACAACATAATTCATTACAGGACTTCCACCATCATCTTTGGGTGGACGCCAGTCAATGACCATGTACTCTGGAGTGATCTCAAGGATGTTCACAGGCCCTATGGGTGCAGCTGGGACATCTAGTACGGTAACATTCAGAGAAACGGTCTTAGTTCCTGCAGGATTAGACACTGTGAGAATATAGAGTCCAGTGTGATTTCTTGTGCATTCTGTAATGTTCAAAACAGTTGAAAAGTTGTCTGTGTCAATCTTGGTATTTCCTCCACTTCTAATTTCTTCCCCATCAAGGACCCACTTTGCACTAGGAACTGGAATGCCTCTCATGATTGCAGGTAGTCTGATAGTACTACCTGCCTTCACAATGATTCCATCAATAAGTTTTGCATCAACTTCAACAATGGGTGGCACTAGAAAAAGCAACAGAAACAGTTGTTGACAAATTGTACCAAAGATAAATGTTTTAAAAGTGCATATATTCATTATAAAAAATATTTTTTCATCATCTTGTAGTATATATAAAATGTAGTTTACCAAGTTTCTCTTGGCAAAGAACTGGCACAGTCGTGTCTGGTCGGCTAAGTCCAATAGCATTCTCAGTCTTAACACGGAATCTGTAGGTTTTTCCCTCTTCTAGACCAGTCACATGGCATTCAGGAATGCTCACTGTATTGAAGACTGTCCAGTCTTTTTCACCCTCAACTTGGTACTCAACCAAGAAGCCAGTGATATCGCTTCCTCCTGTACGATCAGGCCAGTTCCACTGGAGCCACACCTCTGTTTTGTCAACATCTACATGATGCAGATCCTTTGGTGGACCAGGTGGGACTGAAATACACATTTTTTATAACTTTAGTTGCAAGTTACCTTATTAACTTAACTAATTAAAAGGCACAAATCCTCAGTGTGTTCATACTTACACAGTGGATTCATTGCTTTCACAGGTTTAGTAGTCTCAACAAATTCACTTCTACCAAACTGATTTTCAGCAGCTACCCGGAACATGTATGATGTGCCTTCCATTAAGTGCTTGGCAGTAAGGCTTCGCTTCTTGGATGTCGAGCAGACTGGTACCCATTGTGTAGAAGCAATGTCCTTTTTCTCCACTACAAAATTTGTGATACGTGTTCCACCACAATCTTCAGGATCTTTCCAAGACAGTTGAGCTGAGTCACTTCTAACATCAGATATTCTCAAATTCTGAATCGGTCCAGGTTTGTCTAGAAGCACAAAAAGATAATTTATTTTTAATTATGTGGAAAGGATAATTGCTAAGCTACAAAGTCTTTCACTTCATACTCACATTGGATATATTACTTGGTAGTCATGTTTGCATGCATTAATCATAGTTGCATTATGTATTTTGAAACAAAATGTAAACATTTTAAGAATGTATTCCCATGCTACATCTGTATAGTGCTGAGGACGTGCTCACCTAGAACAAGCACAGTGCATATCGCTGTCTTGGATCCTGCTGGATTTTCAACATTTAGTATGTAGTCTCCGCAATCATCACGGTTACAATAGCGCATCTCAAGCTTGGTTCTTACTCCAGTGGTCTGAATTTCTGCTCTTGGAGGCACATCTGCATCATTCTTCTTCCATGTGACATTAGGGATAGGCATACCCTTGATCCCAGCAACAATTTTAATATGGGTTCCAGCCAGTGCTTTAATCTCACGAGGCATGCCCATTTCCAGCAACAGCTCTGGGGGTTCTACATAAAAGGTATTAGAATTTAAATATATATATATATATATATATATATATATATATATATATATATATATATATACACACACACACACATATATACACTTACACACACACACATATATATATATATATAAACATTTAACACTTTAATGTTTTTTTTTAAACAATAATTCAGAATTACCGAGTCTGTCTTGTGCTCGAACTGGATCTGGAACATTTGCAGGCTCAGATTCACCAGCTTTATTTACAGCCTTTACTCTGAACCTATACAGTTCTCCATCTTCAAGGCCGACCACTTTAAACTTAGTTTCCTGGCAGGAGTCAGGAGTCTGATTAACCTGTACCCATTCCTCAGCACCACCTTTCTGGTACTCAAGGAGGTATCCAAAGATTTTCCCTCCACCACAGTCCTTGGGTGGCTCCCAAGAAAGAGTGACAGAGTTCTTTGTTTTGTCAATTGCCACTGGCTTTATGGGTGGGCTTGGAACCACTGTGGGGTGGGGGGGGGGAATATAGGTAAAATTGGATTATAATACTATTTTCTCTTACAAAAGTTAACAGAAGTACCATAACAACATACCAATAGGATCTTTAGCGAAGACAGGTTTTGTGGGTGGGCTGGGATCACCAACACCAATCACATTCTCTGCCATGACACGGAATTCATATTCACAACCCTTGAGAAGATCAGGAACCCAATATTCTGTTTTAGGGTAAATGCGATCGGTTCCAGCACGGACCCATCTGTTTGACATTGTTTCTCTCTTTTCAACAATGTAGTTAGTTATAGGTTTTCCACCATCAGCTGGTGGTTCCCAGGAAATCAGAGCTGTGTCTTTGTAGACTTCTTTCACCACTGGTTGCTGAGGAGCATCTGGTACCTCTGTTTTAGAAGATGTGCATATGAACATACATATCAGTAAAATCAAAAAGTCAATTTGACAAAAGTCAGTAAAATCAAAGTCAAACTAAACCGTTATGTGAAACATTTTTTTCATAAAGTTACTTACTGAAGACATCTTTTGCTTTTGTCTCTGCAGACAGTAAGGGGTCACTAATGCCATGGATGTTTTGAGCACAGATTCTAATGATGTACTCCCTTCCTTCAATGAGTTTAGGAACTTTACATGTTGTTCTAGTACAAGATGCAATGACAGGCATCCAGAGATCTCGGTTGGTATCTCTCTTTTCAACAATGTAATTGGAGACAGCGCTTCCACCATCATCCAGTGGTGGCTTCCAAGAAATTACCATGTGATCCCTGTAGATTTCATCAAAGACAACAGGGCCCTCTGGAGGTTGGGGACGATCTGAAGATCATACACACATATGCATTTACTGACAAACAGTATTCTGCAGCTAAAACAGACAAAACTTTTTGACCAATATAATGCCATTGGAAAAAGCAATGATCCAAAACGCACCAACAACATTCACATTGCAGACACCCTTGCGTTTGCCAATCGAGCTCTCCACAACCACAGTGTATTTGCCACTGTGATCACGCTTAGACTTCTCAATGAACAAGCACACTGTCTTCTTTGTGCTAGTAATCACAATGTCCTCATTTGCCTGAAGCTCTTCATCATTTTTAAACCATTTAATTGTTGGTGTTGGTTTCCCTCCATAGCGACCTTGGAGAGTGCAGGGCTGCCCAACACGTATTAAAAGTGTGTCGTGGAATTCCAGGTCAAGGGTAGGTGGTTCTACAGTATTATGTGAAAAAATGTATAAAACAATAATCATATACAGGTTTGTAACATCATAATTTTAAATCATTTGGTTTTTTGTATACTTACCAAGCTCTTCCATGCACATTACTGGTTTCGTGCTAAAGGAAGGCTTGCCCTGGCCAACCTGATTCACAGCACTGACACGGAATTCATACGTAGTGCCCTCTTTGAGACCCTCATGAGTGAATTGGCGGTCCATCAGCTTACTGTCACTGGCAATCCTGACATAGTTGTCCTTGCCAAGCTGACGAACCTCAAGAACATAACTAGTCACGTCTGCACCACCATCGTATTTTGGCGGTCTCCATGCTACACTGATAGAATCCTTCTTGACAGCTGTTACCACCATGTCTGCTGGGCGCTCAGGCACAGCTGGAAGCAAATAGTAAAAAAAAACAAAAAAAAAACATGAATAATTACAATCATGACTTTTATTATGTCATATAAGGGCATATAATGATTTTGGAGAAATTTATATAAAGCTTACTTATTGGATCCTTAATGCAAACTTCTGATGCTATCTCAGTATACGGGCCTCTTCCAATTATATTTTCTGCAGCAATTCTGAAGAAGTAACCCTTGCCATCAATGAGACCCTGAACCACAGCATTATGTCTGGTGACCGTGTATGTCACTGAAGTCCAGCCTCGGCGATCGGCTTCTCTCTTCTCTATGATGTAGTTGGTGATGGCTGAGCCCCCATCATCCTCAGGGGAAGACCATGTCAGCTTGCAAGAATCATTGGTAAGATTTGTACCAGTGAAGGGCTGACCCACAGGGCCGGGAACATCTTTAAAGCAAATACATTTTTTTAGAATAATTTTCTAAGATGTTATAAAGTAGTAGTAACAGCACTTTTATTTGAAGAGAATACTCACCCAGCACCTCCACAACTATTGCCTTCTTCCTTTCTCCTCCTTCGTTCTTAGCTGTTAGGGTATAAATGCCCTGATGCTTTCTTATACATTTCTTGATCACCAGAGCTGAACTAATAGCGGTGGTCTCAACAACAGCCTCTTGGGGCAAAGGAGCATCATCTCTGCTCCATGTAATCTCTGGCGCAGGTTTGCCAGACACATAGGCAAGGATGCGGATTACGCCACCAGCGTGAACGACAATCTTCTCCTTCACTGTTGCATCTAGGTCCACTTCAGGAGCAACTAAAAACACAGTCAATGTAGGTTGTGAATTAGCAAGAAGCTGTAGATATGAGATGCCAAATTACTTAGAACTAAGACAGAAACAACCTACTTTTGCTAAATATACAGTCAGTGACGTATTCAAACTATCTAACACTTTTTATAATGGTTTATAAACACAAACCAGTCTGGTACTGAATTAGCATTAGTATAAGTTTAAGATTTTTTTCCTTGTCATGTTAGTGTTGGATCCATGAGTGGAATAGTCCTTGTGAGTTTGTTCTTACTTGTCCTATCTTTGACCTCAATCACTTCAGTGACTTCACCAGGCTCACCAACACCTGCAGCATTCACTGCTCTCACTCTGAATCTGTAAAGCCCGAGCTCTTTCAATCCAGGTACAACAAACTTAGTGCCTCTAATCTCCTTATCTTTAGCCTAAAAAGAAAAAAATGCAGTTTTACTAAAATCACTCAGAAGAAGAAAAATTATAAACTATAAATTATAAACTAAAATTATAAAATTATAAACTGATTTGTGTCATATACAGATATTGATCATATTTTGAATTTAGTTACCTTCTCCCATTCTTCCTTTCCTTCTTCTTTGTATTCAACAAAGTAACCTGTGATCTTAGATCCCCCATCATTCATTGGAGGAATCCATTCAAGTTCTACAGCTGTCTTAATGCAGTCAATTACTTTTGGCATTGGAGGTCCTGGAGGAGCTATAGAAACAGAGATATTTCACAGTAAAATGCGTCAATATTGGAATAGTGTAAGCACATATTAATGAATTAATTAATAACTAATTAATAGCAATATTTTTAACATACTAATTGGGTCTCTACAGACAGCAGGATCTGATGGCAGACTTGGAAGTCCACATCCAGCAGCATTAATGGCAATAACACGGAACTGATAGGTAGCTCCCTCCATGAGACCAGTCACAAAATGAGAGACACCAAGGGGCCTGATTCTGATGGGGTCACGAGTCACTTTAGTCCAGCGTTTTGATGTAGTTTCCTTGCGCTCCAGCCAATACCCAGTAACTGGGGATCCACCATCATATTCTGGCTCCTCCCATTCAACAGTCATGGATTCACGTGTGATTTCTGACACAGTTGGCTTGTCACATTGGCCTGGAACAGCTGTTGTATACACATATATTAAAATTATAACCAATAACACGTAATGTAATGTCCTGTTTCAGTAATGTTCCATTAGATAATGTAATGGAGAAAGACTATGAATAAATCACTTACTGAATAAGTTCCTTGCTTTCTCAGGTTCACTGTAAAGTGGTGGTCCTACACCATATTTATTCTGAGCCATAATACGGAACTCATACTCATGCCCTTCTGTCAGCCTATGGACTGTATAAACACATTCTTTAGGATCATTCGAGACATGGACCCATGACTTCCTGTTCTCTTCGCGTTTCTCAATGACATAGTTTGTGATCTTGGAACCACCATCATCTATGGGTGGGTTCCATGATAGACCAATCCTTTCAGCAAAAATCTCTCCAATTTTGACAGGTCCCACTGGTGGTCCAGGTCGTCCTATATAAATAATTGAGTAATGCACACACACACACACACACACACACACACACAGAATATTGAGATCAAAGTGAAATTACACTGCAAAAAGGCATATTAAAGGGGTATTTTGGTTAAACTCATAATACAACTTACCCAAAATGGTGAGTCTGATGTCCTTTGATGCTGTCCCAAAGCTGTTGGTAGCAGTAAGTGTATAAATTGCACTGTCGTCTCTCTTGGATTGCTGAATCAGCAGAGTGCATTTATCATCAGCTACCAGTTTATTGATATGCTGATCATAATGCACATTAGTTTTTTCATCAGGCTTGTCAAGTGGAGCTTTCTGCCAGACAAGGGATGGGAATGGACAGCCCTGAATCCTGGCTTTTATGTTGATGTCAAATGTCTCAGCACCTTCCAGGGCCTCTCTAAGATCAATGGTTGGAGCACCTGAAAAGATATTAAATCATAAGAGGAATGATGTATTTCACTCAAAGTAAACATACTGTTGGGCGTTTTTTTGAAAGATACTTACAGGTCTGATCCTTGATGATTATTGGTCCCACAGTAACAGAGGGTCTGCTTGGGCCGGCTTCATTCACTGCCTTGACACGGAACTCATATTCACCACCCTCTTTAAGGTCTTCAACTATGAAGGTAGTTTCTTCAACATCCCTCTTATTGCACTGTTTCCAGGTCTCTTTTTGTGGACCACTGGTGTCCCAGCTCAGCCTCTCTACAATATAATGTGTTACTGGGGCACCACCATTGTTTTTTGGAGGTTGCCAAGAGAGGGTCACAGTGTTTTTGGTAACAAGATTAATCTTGACCTTAGCTGGAGGATCAGGGGGTGCTTGAAATAAACAGAAGAAACATAAAGGTAAATTCTAACGTAAAGCATTTCATTCAGGGACACCATATTAAGTGTTGTGATGTATAACTTACAGATGGGATCCCTTGCCCTTACTGGCTCAGTGGTCTCAGTAAATGGTCCCATTCCAATACGATTCTCTGCACAAACACGGAACAAGTAGTCCTGGCCCTCGAGGAGGTCAGGCACTACAAAGGCCATGCTGGCACAGGACGCATTGACCTTTGACCAGGCCTTTGCTGTGACAGCTCTCTTTTCAATGAAGTAGCTCTTGATTCTCTCTCCACCATCAGTATCTGGGAGTTTCCATGTAAGCCTCATTGTAGACCGTGTAATATCAGTTATTTTGAGCTCCTTAGGTGGACCAGGAACATCTGTTAAAATAGCACATACATTCTAATTAAGAAATTACTTTATACAATTAAAATATTGGATTTTGCTGAAAGTACCGACACCTAGCTTACCGAGCACAATGACTCTAATATTAATATGTTTCTGTCCAGATTTGTTCTTTGCAGTTACAGTGTATCTGCCAGAGTGGGACCGCAAGCTCACAGGAATTGTTAGGACAGAAGAAGTATCAGTAGATTCCACCTAATCAAAATAAATTAGATTGTAAAAGAAATCATTTATAATAAGAAGCTGAAGAAAAAAAATATATATATATATATATATATATATATATATTTTTTTTTGGTCTAAGAAATGCTGGTACCTGTGAGTCCACTGGCACCGTGTGAAGACGATCTTTAATTTCTGTTTTTGCTTTGCCTTCAAAATCCCATGTAACCTTGGGAGCGGGACGACCCATAATGGTTACTGGGATTTTGATTGGAGTTCCAGCAGCGACATTTACTAACTCATGAGCACCAATGTCCAAAAATAACTTTGGCTCAGCTGTGAAAGTACGCAAAATCAACAAGTTAGGAACCGAAACATATAATTCTGTTCACATTGACACGTGACACATTGACACATAGTAAGATTGAGCTCTTACTGTGAACATCCTCCATAAGAACCTCTGTGGTTCTGGGACTTGGCTCAGACTCCCCTATATCATTGACTGCAATGATTCTAAATCTGTATTTCTTCAGCTCCTGGAGATTTGGAACCGTAAACATAGTGGTAGGATGTAGATTATCCGCATCATTGACCCTTGTCCACTCAGATGTCCCTTCATCCTGTTTCTCAATGATGTAACCTTTGATGGGGCTTCCACCATCTTTGGCAGGAGGTATCCATGATAGTGTGACACTGCGCCTGGTTTTGTCAGCAACTTCAGGGGCGGCTGGCATGCTAGGTGGAGCTAAACAAACAAGTGTATATTTATTTATTGATTTATAAATATATACACACCAGAGGTATAGAATTATTAACTACACATATGGTGTAAAACTTACTGATAGGTTCGATAGCAAAGGCAGACTCAGAGACAGCACTAGGAGGTCCAGTTCCAGCAGAATTGCAAGCCATTACACGGAATTCATACTCAAGTCCTTCAATAAGGCGTGTGACCTGAAATTCCCAGCCTTTCATGCCACGTTTGGACACCATGGCCTTGTTTGTTTTAGCCCAGTGAGAAGTGCCCTTCTCTCGCTTTTCTAGCCAATAGCCAATAATCATAGATCCACCACAGTCCCTGGGTGGCTCCCATGTCACCAGCATATCAGTCTTGGAATGCTCTGCAATAGTGACCTTTTCAGGTGGACCAGGTAGAGCATACGGATCCTTGATTTGAACTTCCTCAGTTTCACATCCATCACTTATTCCATACTTATTCTCAGCTTTGACTCTGAACTGATATCTGCCGCCTGTTTCAAGTTCCCATACCTATGAAGTATATATATATATATGGTATCAATTCAAGAGTTATGTATATTAATGAATCATGCTCATATTTTCTGTAATTTAAGTTTTGCTTACCCCATATTTTCTGTCTATGATGGTGTTAGTAACCAGGACCCATTCAGCTTTTTCAACATCCTCAACATCAAGGCATTTCTTCTCAATAATGTAGTTGGTTAGCATACTGCCACCAATATCCAGTGGTGGATCCCAGGTCAGATAGCAAGACTCAGCTCGGATATTTGAAACAGCAACATTTCTTGGTGGTGTTGGTCGATCTGAAACACATTTCAGAAACACTATCATACATTTGCAGACTTTAAAATAAAATATAAATATCTCTAAATAAATAAAATGTACCTAAACCTACCCAGTACTTCCACTGCAATATGATGGCTGACTGTGCCCATGCAGTTTGAGGCAGTTATAGTGTATGTTCCCTTGTCTAGCCTTGCAACAGCAGGTAGAGTGATTTTTGTGTGTTCGGTGACTCTATCAATCTCTTTGGTCTCTATCAGGACTCTTTCCGTGGACTTAGGAATGAGAACATCATCCTTCAGCCATTCAACCTTTGGCATTGGGATGCCTGTGACCTCAACAGGGATCTCAACCTGCTCGTTCTTCTTTGCTCTGATTATATCCTGTTTGAAGTGCTTCAGCATGTGCAAATGTGGAGGAACTGTGAAAAAAAAACAATATTTAAAACATTGGCAAAGGTTGATTACAAGAATAATCTAATATATCTTGTTGTCATGAATCTGGCAAACCAGAACTGGACAAACCTTCATCATCCTGAATCACAACAGTCATTGGTATGGAAGGATCGCTTTCACCAATGCTATTAACAGCCTTTGCACGGAACTCATACATGTGCAGTTCATCTAGGTTATCTACAGTCATTGTTAGATCAGTGCACAACTCTGGGTTGACACGCTGGAAAGCAGGATGATCCTGTCTCTTCTTCTCAACGACGTAGCCAAGGACTGGACTACCACCATCATTGCGAGGTGGCTTCCACACAAGGGTAATGGAAGATTTGGTTCTCTCAGTGTAGTGGAACTTCTCAGGGGAAGTTGGTGGAGCTAACATGAAGAAAATAAACAAAAAATGAGGTCATATGTACAGTTAGATATTTTAGTTGTCAGGTGTAGGGAATTAACGTGCAAT
The DNA here is from genome assembly GCF_052324685.1 of Brachyhypopomus gauderio. Lineage (NCBI taxonomy): Eukaryota > Metazoa > Chordata > Actinopteri > Gymnotiformes > Hypopomidae > Brachyhypopomus > Brachyhypopomus gauderio. The sequence continues at coordinate 12,887,933 of NC_135214.1, forward strand.
GTGTATGAAAGTAATGTTACCTTGAGGATCTACTGCAAGGATAGGTCCAAGGTCAACAGGTGGTCCACAGCCATACTTGTTTTTGGCCACAACTCGGAAAATATACTCATGTCCTTCGACAATGCCCCCAATTTCACATTTGGATGCAACAGTTTCAATGGGTTGTCTAAAAGTGCGACTTTTTGGGTCTTTTCTCTCAATAATGAAGCCAGTCAGATCACTGCCACCATCATCATCAGGGTCAGACCAGTTAAGCATCATCAACTTTCTTGTCACTACAACAGGCTTGAGTTCAAGGACAGGTCCAGGAACATCTAAATAAAAGATTTCAAGCAATGTCTTAGTGTAAAAACAAATGTTTCACAGACTTATATAGAATAAATTAAAAATGCTATTTATGTTACAATTTAGCCTAAACTATGCAGACAATGCAGGACGGTGAAGCATAGCATTTATTTATCTGATAGTAATCTGATTGTACTTACCCACAACTTCAGCTGTGGTCCATGCGGACTTAATAGCACTTGGGTTTGCTGCAGTGATCTGATATCTGCCACTATCACCTCTCTGAGCATTCTTGATGAAAAGAGTGGTAACTTGTCCAACCTCTTCATATTCTACACGCTTCTTATCAGGGGCCCGATCATTTACCATCCATGAAATTGATGGTTTAGGTCTACCAGTCACATGTGCAGGGATCCTCAGTGTATCTCCAGCTCTTACAATAAAACCACCCTTCACACTGACATCAAGTTCAATCACAGGTGTCACTGTAGGCAAATCAGCAACACAAACAGTCATGAGATTAGCCTTAAGACCTAGATTTCTTTTTTCCAAAACAACCACTGGTTAAATATTCATACCTGCAGGATTCTTCACAATGACTGTTTCAGTAAGGCCAGGAGCACCTTCACCAACACAGTTGATTGCAATAACACGAACAGTATACTTCGCTTTTTCTCTGACACCATACACAGTGAATGTGAGACTCTTTTGTGGTCTTTCTGTGGCTCGGGACCAGTCTGTGGTGCCAGCCAATAACTTGTCAACATGGTAACCAAAAATGTCTGCACCACCATTATCTGCAGGGGGATCCCATTCAACTATTATTGAATGGTCTGTGGTGTCAGCAACACGTGCGATTGGTGGACCCGGAGGCACTGAGAATAAAAGGAAATTATTTCAACATTGAAATAACACTACACTGAATACTTAATTACCATAGAACTATATTCAGAATGTAAAGTCTGTTATGTGATTGTGAATTTAAGTTTAATTGGCTTACAGATTGGAGACTGTGCCGTCTTTGGGTCAGATGGTGGACTAAACTTTCCACATCCAGCCATGTTTTCTGCACACACCCTGAAAATGTATGTCAAGCCTTCTAAGAGACCTTCTACATTTATTTGCAGATTATTGACGATGCTGCGATTAACTCTTGCCCAATGTGTACTATTAATTTCTCGTTTCTCAACCCAGTATCCTTGGATAGGGCAACCATTGTCCTTGGGTTCTTTCCAAGTGACAACCATGCTGTTGGAGTTGACATCTACAATTTCAGGCTTCTCAGGAGCATCTGGAGGATCTGAAATTTAAGTGTCAAAACATATATTAGCATCTAAGTTTAAAGCACCAAACATCAAAATTTTAGAACATGAAACATGCAACTGGAATTTATTGAAATATGCCTGGACATCAATTACCAAATGGATTCTTGGCAACAACGGGTTTGGAGATGCATGGTCTTCCTGGACCAAATCTGTTCTCAGCAGTAACACGGAAAATGTATTCCTTTCCTTCAATCAGTTTTGTTACTGGGAACTTGCAAGATCTGAGAATTGTTGTCACAGTAACCCATCCCATCTCAACTTTGGAGTTGTCCTTTCTCTCTAGTATGTAATTAAGGATCTCACTGCCACCATCATCTAGCGGAGGGTCCCACTTGCAGAGGACAGAATCCTTCTTGACTTCTTCAAATTTAAAGTTCACTGGAGGCCCAGGAGTATCTGGACAAAAACATTAGAATCTTTGTTAACTGAAGTAATTAAATGATAATGCATTTGAGTAGAAAATGTTTATAGGTATAACAATAATGTAACTTACCAAGAACATTAACCACACAGCTTGCAGAGGCAATACCATGATCATTCTCCACCTTGATGGTGAATACACCATGATCACCTCTGATAACATCTTTCACACAAATTAAGGATTCACCCTCCCTCAAGTTGTCAATGGTAAGGCGCTCATTCAGAGATGGGTGGTATTCTTCTTCTATCTCTTCAGGTTCCTCTACCTCCTTCTCTTTCTCTTTCTTGTCCTCCTCTGCCTTCTCCTCTACCTTTTCCTCTGCCTTCTCCTCCTTTTTCTCCTTGTCGTCTTCTTTAATTTCCTCTTCTTTCTTTTCCTCTTTCTTCTCGGGTTCCTTTTCTTTTTTCTTCCTAATAGGCCTTTCCGGTCTCTTTCTCAGTGCTTCTGGCCTAATAGTTGAATTGTTTCTTGTCCATGTTATTTCTGGGTATGGAAATCCAGAGATGTAGGCAGTCAATCGAATCTCTTCACCTTTCCTGACACTTAAGCCTGACTGCAGGCTACCACTGAGGAACACCTTGGGACGGTCTGAAAACAAAGAGAGACCATATTAAATAACCTTTCAATGAAGACTACTTCACTGAAACAAAGTAGCATCTCATCAAGTAACCAATTTGTACATGCAAATACATACCAGCTGCATCGGTGGCTTTGATCATCGGCGTGCTCCGTGAAGGATCACTTATACCTGCTGCATTCTCAGCACGTACACGGAATTGATATTCTTTTCCTTGCTTTAAGCCTTTAACTGTATAGGACAATACTGGCACAAGGAAATCATTGCATCTCTCAAACGTCTCTTGGCCTTTCATTGCCTTCTCCAGAATGTAACCCATGATCTTGCATCCACCATCATACATGGGTGGCTTCCAAGTCAGGGTCACGGACTCAGAAGAAGGGTTGTGTGTTTCAACATCAACAGGTGGATCAGGTGGATCTTTATATATACACAGGACAAAAAAAGTAAGGAAAATATATTTGGCACTATATAGGATCTAGCTTTTTTTCCATCTGAAATTAGTGTTACTTACGCTTTTGGTCCTCAGCAATCACAGGATTGCGAAGCTCAATGAACTCGCCACCACCAATCTTGTTTACAGCTTTGACACGGAAGTAATACTCTCCATTTTGGATCAGGTCCTTGACAGGCCAACTGATTTTGTTCTCTCCAGACATGATATTCACATATGTTCTCCTGCCTGCCTCTCTGCGCTGCAAGACGTAGTGAATAACAGGGGTGCCACCATCATAGTCCGGAGGTTCCCATGACACTTTGCAGGAGTTCTTAGTGACATCACTAGCGACAATTTCCTTGCATGGTCCAGGTAGACCTAGTGGCATAAAATTAATTAATATGATAACTTAAATAACAATGAAAAATGGCATACAAAAATATTATTTACACACAGATAATATTTTGTGTGGTTAATGATTGAAATGCAGTATCTGTGTAGAGGTTCATCACAAAAAGATGATTTGCAAAGGGTTCTATAAACACACCAATAACTTTAACGTTAATTGTCCCACTGGTTGCTCCAAGGCTGTTCTCTAGTGTAACTTTGTACTGGCCAGCATCAGCATGCAGGCTGCTTGGAATTTCCAGGTGGCAGGAAATATAATCTGATCTGAAGGAGATCCTGTCATCAGCCTTCATTTCTTTGCCATCTTTGTGCCACGTGATTTTGGGTGATGGTACAGCTTTGAATGGAATTGGGAGGTGCATTTTATCACCCTCCACAACAACAAGATCCTGGGTTTGGAAGTCAATTGTAGGCTTGCCTGTAACATAAAAACAAAATGAGCAATTCAATTAGCTCCAGTAGTACAAGTGAAAGCATTATAGTAATGCCGATTATTAATGACAAAATGAACATGTTTCAGCTTACAGTCCGAGTCTTTGGCGTAAACACTCTCAGAGATCTCAGAGGGATCACTAGCACCAATGGAATTAACAGCACGGACTCTGAAAATGTACTGCTTCTCAGGAACAATGCCTTCCTCCTCCCCAGCTCTGAACTTCAGCTCCTTAACTGGACGTGAGTTCACTCTCATCCATTTCTCTGTTCCAGCCTCACAGAGCTCGATGTGGTAGCCAATGACTGGGCTTCCGCCATTCTTTTCTGGGGCTTTCCAGGCAATAGAAATGTGGTCTCTGTTTGCTTCAGTGACATGAAGATCCTGAGGAGGAGATGGTGGACCTAGAATAATGTAAAAAATACAGAATACAAATTGTGATCACAAAAGAACATATCTTGAATATGGTCATGAAATTCACTATTCACAATTATAACTTTGTCTTCAACTCACCTGTTGGATCCTCAATCACTACAATGTCTGTGGGCTCACTGGGGTGACCGACTCCAGCCTCATTCTCAGCAAGGACCTGGAATTGCACCTCAGTTCCTTCAATAACATCAGTCACCCTGTACTTGCAGTCAGGGCCTGAAGTTTTTGCAGATTTCACCCAACGGGTTCCAAGTTTCTCTTTCTTCTCAATGACATACCTTTAAGTACAGATTTAATACATACAGTTTAAAAATGCTTTCAATACTTTGACTGATTCTGTAATGACCGAAATTTAAAAGGATTTTATTATTTTCATTATTTTTACCTCAAAATGGGTCTGCCACCATCATTCTTAGGTGCCTCCCATTTAAGGTCAACATGGGTCTTTGAAACATCTGTGACGGTCAGAGCATATGGAGGTCCAGGAGTAGCTAGAACAGCAAAGGTGAAAAGTATGAGTATACCTCAAAGGCATCAGTCATTACCTTGAAAAAGTAAAAGAGGTTTCCAAGGTGCATCGTGCTTACTGAATGTGTCCTTTGCCAGAACAGAGTCAACAAGTTCACAGTATTCACTAGGTCCAACAGCATTTTCAGCTGCCACACGGAAGACATAGAGGGAACCTTCATTCAGTGGAGTAACAGTGTATGTCAGTTCTTTCACTGTAGTATCAACTGCCTGCCACCCCTTGCGTTTGACGTCTCTCTTTTCAACAATGTAGTTGGTGATTGGAGAGCCACCATCTCTCTCAGGAGCTGTCCACTTCAGTTCAGCATTGTTGCGGGAAATATTTACCACCTCTAGCCATCTTGGGGGTGTTGGAGGATCTATCAAGAAAAGGAAAAGTGTTACCAGACTAGTTCAGTGTCATTTTCATCTATATATATAGAAACTATAAATAAACCTGTTAATAAACATTTTTTAATTCCTAATAAAAATAATTGCAGTTAACAAGTTTCTATTATACAGCATTGATCTAAGATAATTTATCCAAGTGATGGAATTTTAAAAGAATCCATATGTTCAAAAATCACTTACTGAGTCTCTCCTTGCAGAGCACAGGGTCACTGGGCTCACTGGGTTCACTCTCGCCTGCTGCATTCACAGCTCTGACACGGAAGGAGTATTCCTGCTTCTCCATCAGTCCCCTCAAGAAGTACTCAAGAGAAGGAATACCATCTACCACTCTGACCCACTCAACGGTTCCACTCTTTAAAAGTTCAACAGTGTAGGACTCAATCTTGGCACCACCATCATGCTCAGGCTTTGTCCACTGCAGGAAAGCAGATGTCTTGGCAACATCCTTAACAGTAGGTTTACCAGGAGGCCATGGAGGATCTAAAAGAGCACACATATTTTTCAGCTTATGCCCGGTTCACACTACACGATTTTAGGCTGGTTTTTCAGTCGCCGACTGATCGGCGACAGAAACTGTGGTCAGAGGCAAATCGGCGATCACTCGTCGCTCGCTCAGTCGTGTAGTGTGAACTGCTGAAAGACGCTCGCCGAGCAGTCGCCGACTCGTCGCAGACGACCGGCAGATATCTAGCATGTTTAATATCTAGCCCAGTCGGCGACTGAGAGTCGGCAGCAGCGTCTAGCTACAGCCAATGGGAACCCGGAGAGAGAACCGGGGCACCGCTGAAGATATCGCTGAAGAATGTAAAAACTTTCAAGAATACTTTCAAAACAGTAACCCAGCAAACACACAAAATCCTCACCTTTCTTACAACTTTACTACAACACTGTGTTTAAGTTATTGTGACAGCACTGAAGAAATAGTGCGATTGATTATATTTATGTTCACTTGGGACTATGGAGTGTTTAAACGGTAAAAAAAATAATAACGAAAATGTGGAGTACATGTACATTGTATTTTTTTTCTTCTACGTGGTGTTGCTGGTTATCGCGAAAGTTTCATTTTCGTGTTCTCGCGTTTTTGGACGACAGCCAGATGAGTCGGCGATTCCCCAGTCGTGTAATTCGTGAGCCCGCGTCGCCGATCAGTCATGTAGTGTGAAAGCCACAACAACTGAAAGACTCGCCATTACAGCACAACCAGTCGTGTAGTGCGAACGGCACAAAAACCTGACGACTGAAAAGTCGTGTAGTGTGAACCTGGCATTAGCCTTCCGCACTAAAATAACCATGAATTCTGTAAGTGCAAAGGGTTGAATGCAAAGGGTTGGAAAAGAAACCATAAAATGTTTATTCTACCAATTGGATCCTTGATCAAGATCTGGTCAGTCTCCTTGCTTGGTCTTCCAGGTCCAGCAAGATTCTCAGCCAAGACACGGAACTTATACTTCTTCCTTGTGGGCAAACCTTTCACCCTAAATTCACGATAAGAAAGAATTGAATTATGTGAGAGTTACATATTCTGAAAAATGTTTTCCTTTTATGTATTCTAAGTACTCACCTTAAGGTTGTGTCATTGACTGGCTGTTTATTGCATCTTATCCATTTGTCTGCTTCTGGCTCAAATCTTTCAACCCAGTAACCAGTGACAGGACTTCCACCATCATCATCAGGCTCATACCAACTCAATGTTACAGCGTCCTTTGCTATATCTGATGCTGTGACTTTGTACGGAGGTCCAGGTGGATCTAGTTAAAAAGGTTATCATCAGATTACCCTTAATACACCTTAATTATCATATTACTCTTAATATAGCTGAGTTGCGATCCAAATATATATTTTTGAACTTTAAAAATGTGTGTAACATACCAAAGGTATATTTTGCAGTTATTGGGGCATGCTCAGCTGGCAATCCAATGCCGAACTGATTCTCAGCATAGACTCGGAAAATGTACTCTTTGAAATTCACAAGTTTGGTGGCTTTGTAGTTGGTTGGCTTCACAGTGGAAGACAGCTTGTACCAGATTTCACTGTCTGTAGCCTTCCTTTCAACAATGTAGTTTGTCACTCTTGAACCACCATCATCTCTTGGTGGATTCCATGACAACAAACAGGATTCACTGGTAATTTCAGAGATATCAAAACCAGCTGGAGGTCCAGGCTTATCTATAGTAAGGGGCACGAGCATGTCAGACATACATGATACACCATGTTTTGGAAATAGTTTAAAAATTAATAGTTTAACAAGAGGAGGTCCTCATCCTACTCTTGGAGATCTACTCTTTAAATTGAGCTAAACTCATCCAGGGGCAAAGTACATGCCAAAGACATATGAGGATGAGTACAATACCTAGAATGTTGACATCAACAGTTGCAGTGGCACGGCCGCTGCTGTTGACAGCCTCAACGATGTATGTCGCTGTGTCATCCCTTGTTGTCTTAGCAATGAACAATGTGGAGTGACCTGGCTTGGTAGCAATAGAGATTCTATCATCTTCCTTCAGGATAAGATCAGCCTTGGTCCATTTGATCTTAGGCTCTGGTTTGCCTGTGATGTCAGCAGGGAGTTCAATCTTTGTGCCAGCCTTTGCAGTTAAACCAGCCAGTAATTTTGCATCCAAGTGAATTTCTGGAGGCTCTGTTAGAAGTAAGGAGAGGTGAAGACACTAGTCACCCAGGGGATAGTTATAACATACAATAAAGATGTGTGTATATAATTATTTATGTACCTTTAGGATCAACAGCGAGTATCTCATCGGTCGCCTTGCTAGGCCTGCCTGAGCCCAGTCTGTTCAAGGCCCTCACACGATAAGCATACCATTGCCCCTCTGTTAGACCAGTGACCTCAACCCTAGGATAATAAAATGATTTTCAGTATGTATATATTATTTATAGTAAAGATTGTTTGCTTTGCTTTGGCTTATCAGAACTAGATAATCTAGTGTTTGGTATAAATGGTTCACCTACTTGAGATCCTGCAGCATGTCACCACATGGCTCCCATTTGTCAGTTCCACGTTGGCATTTGTCAACAGTGTAACCTTTAATGGGAGCGCCGCCATCCCACTTTGGAGGCTCCCATGATAGGAAGATTTTGGTGGCAGACTTGTCTCTCCATTTAAGATTCTCTGGTGGATCTGGTACAGCTGTTGTTTTTTTTTTAAAAAAAAGCATGTGAGAATTTGTGGTTCAGTTTCAGAAATCACTTGTACTGTAGTTCACTTTCAGTGTAGAATATCTGGCTATGTTAATTTGCCTGTGGTCACTTACTAGCTGGTGAAGACACATTCACTGGATCATCAATGTAAGCAGGCTCTCCAGGGCCACACTTGTTGCAAGCAGTAACTCTGAACAAGTACTCCTTGCCCTCAACAACATCGGTTACAGTGTACTCTTGGTCTTGTAAGCCAGCAATGACCTGAAATGTAAAATGAACAATAACAAAACAGACGTGAAGTTTAACTCAGACAAATAACAACTTTATTTAAAGTTTATGAGAGTTTGATGTGAGATTCATACTTTAATCCAGGTCTTTCTTGAGACATCACGCTTCTCCACTTGATATCCAGTAACTGGGCTGCCTCCATCATGGTCTGGTGCTTCCCACATGAGATGGACATGGTTTCTGGTGACCTCTGCAACCTTAAAGTCCTTGGGTGCACTTGGGGATGCTGAAAAAAGATGAACAGTGAGTTCTGCACTGAATTCTAGAAGATTTATGACACAACTAAAACTATGATGTACTGAACATACCGATAACATTGACGTCAATCTCCCCAGAGACACTGCTTACATCATTCTCCAGTGTCAGAGAATATTTGCCTTTGTCTGGACGCACACTTGGTGTGATGACTAACTCAGTGAAGGTGGGCTTTGTGACCATGGAAACACGGTCACCAGCAGTAAGCTCTGTGTCACCAACAGTCCATTTAACATTAGGTACTGGATATCCAGTGAGCGGGACTCGGATAATAAGAGGCTGAGGAACAATGACCTCCAGGCCATCCTTGAAGGCACTCAGGTCCAGTGTAGGTGCAACTAAAATTAAGAGGAACACATTGTGTTATTTAAAAATTTAAATAAAGGAAACATACCAAAGATCTACAAAAGGGACCAATACGTACAGTGTGGGTCATCTGCTAGCTCAGGTCCAACTACATTGGATGGGTCAGATTGACCAGCAGCATTTTCAGCAAGGACTTGGTATTTGTACTTCTTTCCATATTTAAGTCCAGAAATCTGGAGAAAAGTAGTATATTAGTAAAAGAGACTTTAAAAGGTATTTACAGGCATATAGTGATGACACCAAAAAAACTGCTGGCTGTAAAAGTTAGATGGTTACCCTGTAGGACAGGTCTGGGTAAAGCCTGGCATTACACCTCATCCACTTGTCTGAATCTTCCTCACACCTCTCAATAATGTAGCCAGTGATCATGCTACCACCATTTTTTAGAGGAGGCTCCCATGTCAAGAGACAGCTCTCCTTGGTCTGTTCAGAGTGTGTCAGATTCAGGGGTGGGCTTGGCCTCTCTGAAAGTGTATAACATTTAGACATTACAAATTAAAACTTGTAAATTATCTTTATTGATTTACATAAAGATTGCTACTTGAGAAGGTACGTAAATTCTGCTTACCTATTGGGTCCATGATTTTAACTGGGTTTGTAGCAGCACTTGGTTTGCCAGGACCAGCCTTGTTTTCTGCTCTAACACGGAAGATGTATTCCTTATTCTCAATAACATCGTTAACTATTGCTGTACGGTCTTGTGGTTTGGTCACCATGACTGGAGACCATTGCACAGATGTTCTGTCACGGAGCTCGATGATGTATGAGGTGATTTCAGAGCCACCATCAAACAGAGGAGGTTCCCAGGAGACTGTGGCACCGAACTTGTTGACATTTCCGACTGTGACATTTTGTGGTGCATCAGGAACATCTGTAATACAGAAAATGTATAAAGATTGTATTTCTTTATTTGAATAGTTTCATTTTTATTAATATATTTTATTAATATATATATATATATATATATATATATATATATATATATAATATTAATATATATTATTATTTTATTTTATTACTTTAATCCTTCCTATTTATAAAAAAATATTATTGTTCTTATTGTTGTTGTTATTATTGCAGTTTTGCTGATACTAAAAGTATGATATCACTGCAATAACATCATTTTATTGCTTTCAATGTAGACAGTAGATGGTCTAGAGATTCATAAAGAACTACTGCTTACCAAACTTATTCTTGGCTAACACAGCTTCATCTGTCTCAACAATTGGCCCACAACCGACTCTATTGCGTGCACAAACCCGGAAGAAATACATAGAGTCTTTCTGCAGCCCAGTGGCAGTGTACTCTGTGGTGTCAGCCCGGTTGGTGGCAAGAGTCCAGGTCTTGCGTCTGACATCACGCCTCTCAACCACATAAGCCAGAATCTTGCTGCCACCATCACTCTCAGGTTCATCCCATGCCAGACTGACCTCACCGTCAGCCGTGTCAATAACTCTTAGGTTCTTCACAGGCCCAGGAACATCTGTGAGGAGACAGTTTTATTTATTCAGACACAACCAGTCAAAGTCAAATTCCAGTTCAATGTGAATTGACCCCATAAAAACTGATGTAACAGATGTAACAATATGTTGTGTTCATTGCTTTTGGACTATTCTGACTTATTCACATTGATGCCTCTATACAACAGGTGTCAAACTCAAGGCCCGTGGGCCAGATGTGGCCTGCCACGTCATTTTATGTGGCCCGCGAGAGCTTAAAAAGCCTTATTGTCAAAAACAAAAGTCAAATACCTGCAGTGACCAAAAACTACCTTTCCCACAATTATGTTACCCGCAAAGTGGCGGCATCTCAACACTGCAGTGTTTCCATATTGATACAATTTTCCTAATCAGTGTAATTGAGAAATACAAATAATGATCCCAAAATGTCCAGGAAGAGAAACATTGATGCTGGAAGGGTGTTTCAAGAAAGATGGGAAAGCGAATACATGTTTGTGCTTCAAGGAGAAAAACCGGTATTTCTTTTGTGTTATGAAGCGCTGGCGGGTGTCAGTGTACAATCTACGTCGACATTTTGAGACCAAACACGGAGCTAAGTATCAAGAAAAACAACACATTGCCAAGGAATTAAAACTGTGATCGCAAAAGAATGTGTTCACAAACAATTCGACAGTAAAAGCTAGCTTTGTTGTGGCTGAATAAATCGCTGCGCTTCATTTGATATTTCAAGTTTTGAACAAAGTAAATGTGATGTCTTTGATGTTATTTTTCTTTATTAATTTGGATAGTTTCATCGTTGACTGATGGAGTAATGTGGGTTTCATAACCTAACAAATTAAAAGGATTTATTTTATAATAACAGAGCAACAAGCAAACATATTTTTTTGCATCTATGCAAATATATATGTAATAGTTGTAACTTGAATAAGTAATACATTCAGAGTTATTTAACATTAAGAAGTAGTTACATTTATAAGTTACATATGGCCCTCTGTGGGGAATGATTATGTTCATGTGGCCCGTGGTGAAATTGAGTTTGACACCCTTGTTCTATACCAAAAAAATATATATAAAATACACCAAGGTAATTGTTTGCATCTGAATAATGAAATGGTTTTACACTCAAAACATTGAATGTAGCAAACTGATTAAATAAACTCACCAATAACTTTCAGATTAATGAAAGCTTCTCCTTGCCCATGCTTGTTACTGATAATGATTTTGTAACGGCCTTCCTCTGATTTTTTGGGGTCCTTGAGTCTGTATTCTGTCTTGTCAGTAGAGGTGTAAACATGCTCCTTTGGCAGGCTGATGCTGTCAAAGAACCATTCAGCCTCTGCTTGTGGGTATGCATTAAAAGGAACGGACATGGTCAACGGAGTTCCAGCATCGGTCACTAGGTCCTGATCCAATGTCTTAATCTTCGGCACCTCTATGGTAAAACAAAAGAAACAATACAGATTAAACCTAATAATGACATTGTCTATTATGAAATATCCTACGTTAGCAAAAACAAAGGTAATAAGTGATTCATTGAAATGCAATAGTGCATACCTGCAAGCTGTAGCTTGGCTCTGGCGTCCTTGTCCTTGGCGATAACCCTGTATTCACCCTGGTCACGAGGCCCGATCTCACAGACCTGGAGTCTGTGGATCTTGCCTTCACTCATCATCTGATATTTGTCACCCTGAACAATGGTCATGTTATTCCTTAGCCAACTGATTTCAACTCTGTCCTTGTTGAGCTCAACCTCATACACAACATCAGACCCTGGTGGCTCGAATGCATCCATGGGTGGTCTGATGATTTCAACTGGGATTTCTGGATAATTGAAATTAGTTGGAACACATTAGATAAGAGGACTCACTAAGTAAAATGTAATGAAAAGTACTCAGCCACATGCACAGCTCTATGTACCTTCAACAAACAGACGAGCCCTGGATTTCTTCTCGCCTACTCCACAGGCATATTCACACTCATCATCCAGTCGGCACTCTCTAATGCGCAGTATGCATATTTTTCCGTCGCGCTCAAACTGATATCTAAAATCAAACATGCATGTTAGCTTTTTTTTAATGCAACCCATATGACACAATATGATAATTACAAGAGAAGAATGAGTCAATGACCTTGGGCCCTCTCTGATTTCACGACCGTCTCTGTACCATTTGACTTCAGCTTTCTCTTTGGAAAGCTGGCATGTGAACTCAGCATCTTCGAACTCGGTGATGGTCTGGTCTTGGAGTTGGGCGCTGAAGTCAGTTGGTGCTTCACTGATAATCAGCTCTGCTGTTGACTTGTCAGCACCAGCAATAACAGTGTATTCACCTTCATCTGCAAGACTGCAATCCTTAATGGTCAAAGTATGCTTTTCCTTGTCAACACGGTACACAACACGTTTGTTTAAGGTCATCTCCTGACCAGCCTTCATCCACTGCACAGTCACATTTGGCTTGTTCACTTTGCATGAGAAACTAACAGTCTTCTTCTCTTGCGTGTCGATGTCCTCAAGAGGAACAACTATCCTCAGATCTTCCTCTGTAGATGTAAAGAGGAGCAAACTATAACTGTGTTATACCAATGTGTAAGAAAGAAAACAGCCAGCAATCACAGAATATAACAAATACCTTGTACAGTAATGTTGGCTGAACTGTTGGCATATTCACCACGCTGATTGGTCAGTGCAACGCTGTAAGCAGCTGCATCTGACTTGTCAGCATTTTTAATTCGTAGAGAAAACACATTGTCCTTCTGGACCATGATGAATTTGCTGCTCTCAAACATTGTCTCATTGTTCTTCAGCCACTTAGCCTTGGCTTCCTCTGTGTTCACCTCACAGTTGAGGACAATCTCTTGTCCTTCACTTGCCTTTGTGTCCTTCAGAGGAGTGATAATCCTGAGTTTCTCTGCAGTGAATTAAGAAATAAGGGTAAGCACACTTATCCATTACAACAGTGATTAATGCCGACTACAGTATGTGTGGAATACATACCTATCACTGTTAAATCAGCAGAAGCTCTCGTAGATCCAATGAGGGCCACAAAAGGTCCCTCGTCATTGTGGTCACAGTTCTTAACCACAAGGACACGTCTCTTGCCTTCAGAAATTATCTCATATTTGTCATCTGTTTGGAGTTCTTTGTTGCCTCTGAGCCATTTGACTTCATAGGAGTCTTTGGACACTGAGCATACAAACTGAGCTTTTTCACCCTCAACCACCTCCTGACTTTGGGGTCTGGAAATAAACTCAGCAGCAAGTTCTGAAGAGGAGAAAGTTCAATGTTTGGTGATTTCTCTTTTGTGGAAGTGTTTTTGAAAAGAACACTGAGCTAAAAAAATGCAATGTTACCATTAATTCTAAGGTTCCCTGTGGTTTGTGAGTTGGGCAGTTTGCAGTTGTACTCTCCAGCATCATCCATACGAAGATCCTGGATAATGAGGATTCTTCTTCTGCCATCTGCAATATGCTCATATCTTCCACCCTCAGGCAGTTCCTGGTCACCCTTGTACCATGTGACATCTGCACTGGGCTTGGAGACCTCACAGATCAGTTTGATACTGTCAGTTTCGGTTCCTTCCACATTAGCCAGGTTCTTCGTAAATCTCGCCTCCTCCTCTGCAAAAACAAAAGAAAAAGTCAAACAAATTCAATGATTGTCTACAAATAAAGACTGGTAGGCCATGTTAGAATGGTGAACCAGAACTCACCAATGACAGTCAGCATGCCGGAGGTCCTGGATGTCTTTGCATCACATTCATATTCTGCTTCGTCATCAAATAGTGACTTGCTAATTATGAGGATGCGTTGAACTCCCTTGGAAATTATCTCATATTTCTTGCCCTTTCTGATTTCATTTCCGTCCTTGAACCAGCGGACCTTGAAAAGATGAACCAAGAATCATTTACACGAGTTCCCACCTGTCAATCTCGTTTATGTTTCAATGTACTTCTGACTCTGTATGATTTGCTTTCATTTTGATTCCTTCCCTGTTTGTCTAGCCACACCCCTCGTGTCAACTGTTCTAGATTTTACTCATCATGTCTTGTATTTAGACTAGTTGGTGTTTGGTTCAGGCACGGGTCAATGTTTCTGTGTTTGTACGTTTCAGTGTTTCAAAGCTTGGTACGGCCTTCCATGTTTCAAGGGTTCTGTCCACCTAGGTTTTGCTCTGTTAAGCTACCTTGTGATTACTTTTACTTGAGTTCTACGTAGTTAAGGTTTTGTATGTTTCTTGGTATATTCGTTTTTGGTATGTTTGTATGTTTCCAGCATTAACCTTGTTTCTCTATCTGTTCATGTTAGTATGGTTCGTTGTATTGAGTAGCTCTCTGTATTATGTTTGCTGGTCTCTGTGTACATTCCTGGTTTTGATGTCCTGGTCCCTAGGTTCATAGTCTTTGAGTTTGTGCCAGGTATATACAGTGTTGTTTGGGTCTGTGTTTGTATCCCCGTTTTTATGATTTCTCCGCACATTACGGATAGTGTATGTCCATATTAAAATGCCATGCAAGACACGAGCTCTCCCTCCCAAGGCTGGTAATTTTCATAAGAACATAGGTTTGGTTAATGCTGACCCTAGCCCTCCTCCGCTCATGAGTCCACACCTAGGCTTGTAGAGCCCAAACTGTCACAATGGGCCAATATGCCACATAGATTCATTAAACAGACACAGAAAGACAAAAATACCTTGGCACTTTCCCTGGAAACTTCACATTCAAACTTGGCAGACTCTTTCTCCATGACCTCAACATCATGGAGTGGCTTAGTGAACTCAACGTGTGGAGCTAAAATTCAACAAACCATGTTACTCCCAATAGACAAAATTATAAACTAAATGCAAAATTCGATTTTTTAATTGTACTAAAAAACTTACGTTCAACGTTCAAGAAAGCAGAAGTTTTGAAGTGTAGGGCATCACAGGTGTATGTCCTTGAATCATCAAGTGTGCAGTCTTGGATGATAAGCTTTCTCTTGCGACCATCGGCAACCATCTCATACTTCTTTGTTTTACGAATTTCTTGTCCATCTCTATACCACTTCACCTCTGCATTTTCTTTGGAAACCTCACACTCTAGTATGGCTGTAGCTTCCTCCTCTACAGTCTGGTCCTCGAGTGGCTTGGTGAACTCGACCGGAGGCTCTGTTAAAGAGATCATTCAAAAATGTAAAACAGTGGTAAGTAAAGCAATTTTGGAATTGAACATGTGTTGTATTTGACATTTCATCTAGACTAGCTTTCAAAATTAACTCATATGATACCTTAATGGGACTGATTAATGGTATAATGTTTAATGCTTTCTCTGCCTGTGACAAAACAACATAAAACAGCTTACCGTAGATTTTATGTTATGCCACTGAAGTATACTTCTAATACTGACAATGTGCCACTATATTGTAGCAATAGCTATTTATATAAATTTGCATCCAACTGTACTCAAAGAAACATTGCTAGTGTAGAATGTCTGAAATACTGAGATATTAAGAGTTGATTAAATCAAGCAACCTTTATATTGAGCTATTAAGAGTAGTTGAAATTAATCAACTTTTATGGAGACTCCAAGCAATTCAGACTGAGAAAATATATAATCATACATATATGATTAATATGATTATTGCTGCAGGCCAAAAATGTTTTGATTATCTGTACAATCACCGATTTTAAATTAGCAACTAGCTAATAAACAAGTACTGGCAATTCAACTGGTTACAATTTATGTATTGAAAATACACAAAATGACACCCACCTTTTACAATAAGCTCAGCCTGTGTATGGAAATCCTTTGCTGTGAGTTTGACTTCTCCCGCCTCTGTCAGTTTCACATCTCTAAGGGTCAGCGTGTGGTTCCTGCCTTCTGCACGGGTCACCACCTGTGTAAATTGGACATATTACTGAATGTGTTTACTACTCTATTCCTTGTCGTGGGCTATAAACTGCATCCCTGCAATAGACATCAGCAGCTGAGGAATACGAATGGATCTCATTTTCACACCTCTGCCTTTTTTACTTGGAATAACAGTCTGAGAATGTCTTCCATTCAGCTAGTATGCGACTTTTTTTATTAAACTGAACTCATATGCAACTTTTATTGTTAAGTGATGTACATTTATATTAGACTTATTAACACAGTGTCATACAGTATCTAAATACACAATTGAAAATTTCTGCCATAAAAACTCAAACTATTTGGACATAAATTAGAAATAACCTTTCTTTCAGTGTCCCTCAATTGGTTCATATAAAACAATCTCAGGGTCTCAACCTCCTCTCCCCCCCCAAAAAAATAACAGCTGTTATCAATGTGTCATGCTCCTTCACAACTTTACATTACCAACTGCAAAAAAATCACATTTTAATTAAATTATATAATTCATATAAATTATTATTGAAATGCATTACATATAATGCCTAAAAACATTCAGTGACAAGCATACACAACACAAGCTACCTGGAAAAATTATATATTCAGAATTTTAATTTTCACTTTAAATTGTGACTGGCAAGCCAGCCCTTTGCCACCTGCCACTGAAGATGGAGTTTTGAAGCAGTTAAAAATAACCATAGGAGCGCTTACAGAGCGGAATAGCCCTGGCCATTATCGCAAACCCCAGATCAAATGCTCAGCTGTAGCCTGATCCTCACAGGCCTTATATGCAGAAAGCATGTAGATGGTATTTGCAGGAGTCATACATTATCTGTATAAAATATGATTACTATTGTTGTAGTTACAAAGCATTCCAACATTTATAGCTTTAGTCTAAAGCTATAAATGGAAACTGAAAAAATGTTTGCTTGTTCTAGTATTACATAAACACACCACCATCTTTGAATGTGATTGATCAGCCCAATCAAAAAATTAATCCACTAAAGGCCAAAGTCAAAACAACAATATCTAACAATTCAGACATGATTCATGCATGCACATGCACATGTTAAATCATCTGACACATACCCTGTCGCTTGGTTCCAGCTTTGTACCCCCGAGGAACCATTCCACAGCAATGCCCTCATATGACAGTTCGCAATCAAAGGTAGCAGTCTCCCCAGCAGTAACAGTGACATCCTTAAGAGGCCGCAAAAGGCCTATCACTCGCGCTTTGGATTGAGGAGAAGACATTATTAGTCACCTCCAAGTCCAGAGAGACACCAATAATTCTTTAACTGCAAATCCACATTGCGCTTTCCCCACTGACAACAGGCCACTGCTGTGGAGCCCCGGAGCCCCCGGGACAACTGTAGAGTTACAGATGAAGAGTGACTTGACATCGGGGGCCTAGAGCATTAGCATATTGAGTTTCCTTACGATGTATATGGTCATCAAAAAAAAAAAATGTTAACAAAAAAAAAAAACACTGTGGTGTATATTTGAACCTCTGCCAATCACTGATGAGTATACTCTGGATATGGCATGTAACTTCAAAAATAGACGCAACACCTGATTGGCCAGCAGCCCGTCCCCCACTGAGATATTATGCTGGTCAGACTGCCACTGTCAATCAACACCTTGGAATTTTCCAAGAAAAGGATAATGCTGGGATATGTTACCCAAATTATACAAATTCACGTCTCAAGGCTAATGCTACAACACCAGGCTAAATGTTTTTAAAATATTTTTTAAATGAAAGCTATTTCCATGATAAAAATATTACATGTTCACAACCTCATACCTAGTAAAAAATTATCACCAACTTAATAGGGCACAATGTTTGAAAAGACATTTGAATGCCTGACAGTGTTTTCATACTGTGTTTTCAAAGATTATATCTTGCTAAAGGAAATTATTTATTATTTATTTACATCTTATTTACTTTACGATGTATTTATATTCATGAGTTTATTGCTCTGTTTGAAATTGGCCTTCATGCTTAAAATGTGCTCTGTATTATATGTACACTCTCAACATTGTTCTCACCTTTAACTCGGAGCTGTGCGCTGGATTTAGCATTGGCAGCACTGAAGTCCACACCACCAGCCATGTCCATGCGTACGTTGTAGAGAATGAGCATGTGTTTGGTGCCTTCTTCCTTAATCTCACAGTCCTAGTGATTGGTGAGGAAACATATATAATAGTTTATAGTAGTAATAGTAATAATAGCACTAAGCTGTTAAAATAATACAGTTTAGTTAGTATAATATTTACATAAACTCTTTATAACAATCTCAACTTCCAAATAAATAAGATGGCTTCCAGTTATAGGGCAGAATTACTTTTTTGTTTGTTTTTTTTTTTTTTTTTTGGGGGGGGGGGGGGGGGGGGCATGATAAAAATTACCGCAGACTGGTGTAGAGGATCTCCTTTGAGTTTCCAGTGGCCATGCACATCTTCCTCAGAGATCTCTGTCTCAAAGCGAGCAGTTTCAGTCTCTGTGACCTCCACACTGTACAATGGTCGAACCACCTTAATGTCACGATCTGCAGAGGTTATGTGAGAGAAAGAGATAAATCAATAGATAAGTCCATTGTCTAGCTTACTGTTTAATTTAGGGGGAGAAAGGTGCGTACCTTCAATATTCAGCTTAGCCGTTGTTTTGTCAGAGCCACAGTCACAAGCATACTCGCCAATATTGCTCTTGTCAGCACGTCTAACTATTAGCATGCGTTTCTTCCCATCAGCCTTGATGAGAACATTCTTTGATGGTGTGATTTCTTTGCCATCTTTGAACCATTTCACCTCGGCAGTGGGTTTGCTCAGCTCACACATCAGCACCACCTCATCCTTCTCAACGGCTGTGTAGTCCTGTAGTTTGGTCGTAAAATAAGCCTCTCCCTCTGATGATTGTAGAAAAGACATAAGATTACCCTTTCTTTTTTACCAGTACTTTTGAGAAGCATGTCTTCAATATTCCTTCCTTCCATACTCACCAAGAACAGTAAGCATGGCCTCGCAGCTTTTCCCAAGGGCCTCGGCTTTAATTAAAGAGGTATCATCAATGGAAACCTCCTTGAAGGACAGAGTGTGGATTTTGCCATCCTCTGACATGTGCACCACTTTACTCGGGTGCAGGCGCACATCATTTTTGTACCAGGTGACCTGAACCTTCTCGTGTGACAGTTCAATACGGAACTCCGCTGTCTCACGCTCCTTCACAGTGACGTCCTTGATGGGTCTGATGAACTCAAGACGTATGCCTACGGAGAACAAAAAATTGCTATATATTTTTCAATATATACAAGATATGTTTGTGATCTGGACATTTCAGTCATTTCAGTTGCAAAATGAAATTAGTAAGTTGTAAAGACCTTGAATAATGAGTTTGCCAGAGGTTCTCTTGTCTTCAGCCTCAAACATATATTTAGCCTCATCTTCATATGCTGCAGATTTGACAATCAGAGTGTGCCTTTTAGCCTCTGAGAGTATTTCAAATTTATCATCGGTCTTCAATTCCTGGCTCCCCTTTAGCCAACGGAAGGTCTTTGGTTCTCTGGATATTTCACACTCAAACCTTGCTTCATCTTTCTCATACACTTGCACATCACTCAGAGGTGTTAAGAAAGTTATTGGAAGTTCTGTAAATAAAAAGTTAAGAATTACACAAAGCTTAATCCACACTCAGTGGCATAACATAAGCAGTACAAAGAAGATATACGGGTACCTTTCACTTTCAGATTTGCAGAGCACTTTGCATTGGCACCCTGGAATGAAACCTCGCCTGTCTGGGGAACTTTGCAGTTGTACAGTGTTAATGTGTGCTTAGCTCCATCCTCAATGATTTCGACATCCTGTTGACATAAAGTAATGTAATATAACCAACAGTTTTTTTTTGGTTCGATAAATGTCTACAGTGATGATGACTGTCATCACCTGTGACTGAACAAGAACTTCTCCTTTTAGTTTCCATTGACCATGGACATCATCCTCTGAGAGTTCCACTTCAAAGCGTGCAGTCTCGCCATCAAATAGTTCAACACCATACATGGGTCGAACAACCTTAATGTCACGAGCTGCACCAAATTGTATTGAAGATTAAAAAAAGCACACAATCAGCAATGCTTTTTGTTAATTATATAATTCAGAACATACCTTCAATATTCATGGTAGCCATAGTTTTGTCTGTTCCACAGTCACAGACATACTGGCCCTTGTCTTTGTCCGCCACTTTTCTAATGGTTAGGATTCTTCTTCTACCGTCTGCCCTCATGGAAACCATCTTAGAGGCCTTAATTTCTGTCTCATTATGGAACCACTTCACAGGAACATCTTTGCTCAACTCACAGTCAAGAATCACATCGTCTTTTTCGACTGCTGTGTAGTCTTGCAATTTAACTGTGAAGTAGGCATCCCCCTCTGAAAACAGAAATATCAGTGAGTTCAAAAGCATTTTCATGCGGTAGCGTCTGTCATGGTAAGTAGTACAAGAGAAAAAAAGGCACAGCATAATAAGTACAATTGTTAGACAACTGCATGAAAATAAAACCCCATAAAACATTACCTAGCACCGACAGGTTTGCTGTAGTTGATATTCCTTTTGCCTCTGCCTTTATTTGGCAAATATCATCTAGAGTGACCTCCTTGAGTTCTAATTTATGTCTCGTTCCATCAACATGGGTAAGCACTGTTCTGCTCGGATGCAGTTTTGTTTCATTTTTGTACCAAATCACTGGCACATTCTCATGAGAGAGCTCAACCTCAAACAAAGCCGTTTCGCCTTCCTTCACAGTTTGATCCGACATTGGTGAAATAAACTTCAGCCTCATCCCTTTAACACATAGTCAGTTTAGTTAAATTAAGTGAAATTTAGTCTAGTTTGGAATCGAAGACAGAAGACAACAGCTTGAACCATGACTTACCCTCCACTGTCAGTTTAGCTGTTGAAGTTTTACCCAAAACCTCTATAGTGTAATCGCCCTCATCATCAAATTCACACTGGTTTATAACCAACATGTGTTTTTTTCCATCTTTAATGATATCATTTTTCTGGTCTGATATTACAATATCAGATCCTCTATACCACATCACTTTAGGTACATCCTTAGTGATGCTGCACTCAAACTTTGCCTGTTTCTTTTCAGGAACAGTAACATCCTTGAGTGGGACTGTGAAGTCCATTTCAATTTCTGTAAATTTGAATATAGGTTATCCAAAAAAAAATAAAAAATTCTAGCTCACAGCTCATTAACAAGTCTTATTATTTATTCACATGCATTTGAATACATAATTTCTTCGATCTTAGTTTTATGTAACGTACCTTTGACTGTTAGCATTGCACTAGTAATGGCATTCAGGGCTTGGTACGTAACTTCTCCAGCCTGGTCAAGCTGAACATTTTTCAAAGTAAGAAACCGTTTTTTCCCCTCTGCCCTAATATCACAAGTCTTGAAAAGGAAAAGTCAAATAAATAAAAAGATCAAATAAAATTCAACTTCACAAAGTCATTATGTAAAAATTATCCTTCACCCATATTCAAACTGTGTATTTATCTTACCGGTGATCTTGTAAGAACCTGTCCTTTAAGTTTCCATTCTCCAGGCACGTCATCCTCAGAGATCTCAGTATCGAACGTGGCCTCTTCTTTCTCCACCACTTCCACACTAGCAAGAGGTTTCAGGATCTCAGCTTCGCGCTCTGCATAATCATTTAAAAAGGAAGAAACATAAGTAAGGTGATGGCTTGTAAACACCATTGGCAATTGAGAGATTAATAATAATGATGTCACTCACCTCCAAGTGTGAGTTTTGCGGGGTATCTCCGACCTTCCACTTCAATGGCATACTCTTCAACATCATTTGGCTGAGCATTCTTTATGGTCAAAGTCATTTCTTTTCCTACTTTTTTAATTTCAGTCTTGTCTGTGGGTTCGATAGGAATCTCTTCATCTCCTTTGAACCACTTCCAGTTGGGAGTGTCTTTGTAGAGCTCACACTTAAAGGTAGCTGTGGCCTTTGGTTTCACATGCTGGTCTCTCAGTGGTCTCACCAACCAGTCTCTAATGATTTCTGTGAAATAAAAAAATAATGAGGTTAATAGTGTATGCCAGTTTAAGTAGACACAAAAACAATATGCACACGTTTACATACCAATGATTTTGACATTTGTTTTGGTTTGGAGGTTCTCGCACTCGCATGTGTAAACTCCAGCATCAAGATCATTGGAGTCTTGAATTGTCAATGCACGCTGCAGTCCAATTACATTGATGGCTATCTTGCCAGGAATATCTGAGAGTGGCTTTCCATCCTTTTTCCAGACCACATCCCTGTCTTTGCTCAACTCACAAGTCAAATACATTGGTTGTCCTTTTATCACAGAAGTCTCTTCCTCCAGAGTCTTAGTGAATCTCACAGGCAACTCTGCGAAAGAAGATTGCAGACAATATTCACTAACTTTTTTGTACGATAAAGTGCAAAAACATAAAACTCAGTCATGGTCTGGTGGTTAGTGAACTAGTCTTTTGACCAGAGGATCGTGGGTTCTATTCTCAGGCCTCAGGCCATGACTGAGGTGCCTTTGAGCAAGGCATTTAACCCCAACTGCTCCCTGGGTGCTGAGCTAGGCCTACCCACCGCTCTGGGCATGTGTGAACAACAGCCCCCCTAGGGATCACTAGTGTGTGTGTTCTCACTGCACAGATGGATAAATGCAGAGGATAAATTGATTGGGTTTTAAATCACAATTGACCTGCCCTTAGAATAGGGTTATATCATTATGGCTAATATTCTTATAGTAAAAACATTACCTTCAACAATAAGTTTGGCAATTGAGGTCTTCTCTTTATTTCCAAGCTTGGCTACACATGTGTATTCCCCTGTGTCAGACAGCTGGACATCAATGATGGCCAGTTTGCGGTCTTTGCCATCAGAGGTAAATTTATGCTTTGGACTCTCCCTCAGGTTGCTTTCATCTTTCATCCATGATGTAATAGCAGTAGAAGGTGAAATCTGGCACTCAAATACAGCAGATGATCCAATTGATTCAGCCTCCTGCAGAACTATGTCTTGAAGCTCCTTCACAAACTTCAGAGGGACAGCCTTGAGCTGGAAACCAAATGGTGCCTCTGCAGGAGGTTTCTCACCACCTGCACCGGGTTTTAGACCCTTTCCACGTCCAGCGTCACCAGGTGAGGGAGTTTTCCTTGCTGAAATGTGAAAAGTGTTCAAGAGGTTTTCAGGTTTTCTTTTTTTGCAAATGATGGTTATATATATTGGTAGAGATATTAAGGTTAAGGACCTGAAATGGTTTTCAGAGCTAGAATAAAGAATAAAGTCTCTGCAGAAAAAACTTACGTGTCAAGCCCTTCCCTCTTCCGACCTCCTCTTTTGGTTTGCCATCTGAACAAAAAATCTAAATATCATTTCCAATTCATGGAGATGAAATATCTGCTTTTATAGCTAACACATACATTGTTTAAATGTAATATCGACAATGACATCACAGAAATGTGAGAAAACAATTTAAAAAGGGAATTTCTCATGAGGATAATAAAATCATGCCATCAATTAATGAAATGGTAAGTAAATAATGTAAAAATGACCCCCAATGTTAAATTTTATGTCAATGTATGGACAAACAAATATTTAAGAAGATGAGAGGACGTTAAAGACAACATGCATGCCACAATGAGACTAACAAAAATGAAGACAAGATTTAGAACGTTTTAAATCATGGACATGAAGATGGGTATGAAAATTATTCAGGTGACAAAAAGATGATATCCGGAGCAGGGGGAGTAAGACATTCAGTGGTGAGGAGCCACAGTCCCACTCTCACCTCGTCTACCTCCTGGCATCCCTGGAGTCTCAAGTGCACCTTCTTCCAAGTACTCTAAGTCTTCAGAGCCATAACTATCACGAGGAGCCAACTCCCATCCCCACGTCTCCTCTTCCTCCTCATCTGCAACCTCAACCATCTCTTCCTCAAATACTTCTTCTTCCATTTGGGTTGAGATTTTTCTCAGCTCAACAGCTGAAGGGGACAACTCTTTAATTACGGGAAACTCTCCTTTTCCTTTTATTGGAGGAGTTTCTTTTCTTTCTTTTTTTGTCTTTTCCTCCTCAGGTGAAACTTTCTTAGGGATCTTTTTCAGGGTAACAGCTTCAATTGAATCTTTGGGTGAAACCTTTTCAGGGAGTGGTATCTTAGCCAGACCACCACTCGTTTTCCTCTCGACAGGAGTTAATTTGATTAGTTTTTCTTGGTCAACCTTGGGTGAGGTAGTCTTTTTTGGCTCTAAACCTTTTTTTACTGGTTCCACAGGTTTAAGAGTAATGTCTTTTGCCTTTTCAGGCTCCTTGGATAAACTACCTTTTTTGGTTATTAGGGGTTTCTTCTCTTCCTGCTTTGGAGTCACATCCTTTTTCACAGGAGTTACCTTTTTGGGAATCTCCTTCTTTTCCTCTTCTTGAGGTATGTCAACTGGCATCTTTTCTACCTCTTTTCCAGGTATTTCATCCCTTTTAGATTCTTTCACTGGAGCTTTTGGTTCTTTTGTAATTCCATCCTTGGGCAATTTACTAGGTGGTGATATTTCTATGGGCTTTCGTTCCTTTGGTTCAGGGGTCTCTTTTTCTGCAGGTGAGCCAGCTGAAGGCTTTTTTGCAAATGGCTTTAGCTGAACCTTCTCAGGCTCCTCATCTTGTTTAGGGATTCTCTTGCCTTTCCATGATGGTGTTTCAGACTCTTTGGGTGTTTCGCTTTTTTTAGCCCTATCAACAGGTTTGTGTACAGCCTCATCAGGTTTCTTATCTTCAGGTTTAGGAGGCTCTACTGTTTTGAGAGGAACCTCAGGCTGTTTCTGAAGATCATCTTTCCGGGGCCGTTCTTCTTTCTCAAAACTAAGAGCTTCTCTCTCCCTTCCAAAAGGTATAGTTTCTCTGTCTTTTGGTTCCTTTTGAATGTCTTTTTCTGGTACAAGTTCTGTTTTTTTAGGTTTTTCAAAAGGTTTTAACTTTACTGTTTCTGGTTCTTTTGTTTCAGTTGGTAATTTTTTTACTTTCTTCAGAGCCAGGCCAGGCTCATCGGTTTTGTCCTGTTTTGGAATCTTGGCTGTTTTCTTCAAATCTGGCTTTTCTTCTTTTTCTTCCTTTGGTTGTATCTTCGCTGGTTCTTGGGCATATTTAACTGGCTCCTTTTTGTCCTTTTCAGGTTTTATTTCTTCAGGTTTCTCGATTCTTTCATACTTCTCAAAATACATTTCAGCTTCATAGGACTCGGTAATTAAAACTCCTGAGACTGCTTCAGCATAGACTGGTTTGCTTTCTTCATGTTTTTCTGGTGGAGGCTTATGCACTTTCTTCAGTTTCACCTTTTCTTGTTCTTCCTCCTTATCTTTGGAGATCCTTTTAACTTGCTTTAAAGTTGGCATTTCAAGCTTTTCTTCTTCCTTACTAAGAAGCTTGCCTTTAGATTTGGAAATTTAACACATTACACACCAAACAACAGCTACACATATACAATTGAAACACAACACACCAAAAACAACATTTTGTCCACATTCACTGGCTTACTTAAAATACAAACAGGCAAACAACACAGACGAGGACTAAAAGAACATAAAACAACAGAAGACATCACTGTACAGAAAGTACAATAACGACACATAAACTATCTAAAAGATACAGTCTGAGCTGCATAACACAAATCACAGAGAAAATGTTAACATGTAGATTGTAGCATTCTGGACAGTGTTACCATACCTTTCTTCACAGGTGCAGGTGCAGCAACAGGTCCCTTTTCAGCATCTGATAAAAAAATATACCCACAAAAAGTCAGACATAAATTAAAGTAGTCTTGTCTATAATGACATGGAGCTGTATATATTAAGAGTAGCTTTGGTTGGTATTCAATGAAACAAAATGCAAAAAAGCAGACATACAAACATATGGATACAGACAGATGGAATTTCGTCTGGAAATTACATTATACTTTTGAGGTTAAACAATGACACTGGAAGAAAGACAAGAAGAAGTGTAGTGGTCTGGTGTTACTGAAGGAACATACATTTCATGCCATTCCTTTGCCAAGACGCTGGACTTAAGACTTACTTACCTATAAGATACTTTTTACATGTAGGATAATGAAACATGTGTAAATGTGCTTAATTTGAATTTTCAAGATAGTCTTATTTATACCTTGTACATGCTGGGATATCTGCTTTTCTTCAGGAGTGGCCTTTGGTAAAACATGCTCCTGTAGTTTAGATTCTTCAAAATAATTTCAAATAAATGTCAAAGAAAGATCACAAGAATATCAAGTATAGACAAGTGTTCAGCAACATAATCTAATGAGTTTCTGGTCTTCAGCTTCGTCTGCTACCTTGTATAGGCCTGATCCTCTCATCCTGGGTCTTAAGTATATGTTTATCTTCAGTCTTCTGACTCTTCTCTTTAACTTAAAAGAAACATTAATCTTAAGATACTTTCAAGTAACAAGAATATTTTAAACCTCTATCGAGGCTAAGCACGCAAAGAAACAGGGTTTTACAGGGATATATAGTCTACTAAGAGTCATTCCTCGAAATAATAATAATAAATTATTTGAATGAGGAACATCTTCTCTGTATCACATTTAACATCTTCTTTGTATCACATTTAATATTCTGAAACATCTTCAGGGTGACTTGTATGAAGCGGAGGTTCTGGGATGGCACCATTCTCGGCTTATCCATATTTTGATATGAAGAGCAATCAAGAAGTATAAAGAACTTTCCAAGAAACAATCACAATAGCCAATATACATATATATGACATATTTAAAATAACAATTTAATTTGCAAAAAAAAACTTGACAAGCAGACATTCAGTGTCTCAGATAAGGGGTTAAACATGCATCACACCAAACAACTTTAATAACATAACTGACACAAATATTTAAGGAAAGTTTTAAATAGCTAAGTGGAGCATCACTTTTGATATTAAAAATTATACCACGACTACCTTCAATAGGAGAAATGTCCTTTTCTTTTGGCTTTACCGCAGGTTCTGGTAGTTCTTTTTTTCTTTCAGCTGTGGGTCAGAAAGTCGAGGATGGTGATGTTGATTAAGACCCCATTAAGACCCCGTTAGTAGAATGACAAAACAGATTCATATGCATGGCCATTTCACAGATATGCTTGTCAGCCAATTATACAATATAACAGTAAACTACATAGTACAGTATATACATGTGACACACACACACACACACACACACCGTATATACATGGAAAGGTACATAAACAACATGGATACATCTTCTCATAAAGTTAAGAACAAATGGTAATAAGCAATCATGACAGACAATATGTACATACAAAACATCAACAACAAGTAAGAGTGAGGACAGACATATATAAAAGTACCTTCCGCTGGAGATATTTCCTTTGCAGGTTCAAGGGATGGTTTCTTTTCAACTGTGGAAAAGCATGGCCACATTATGAGGTCATACATTTGAAAAGATTTAACTGTAAAAAATAAAAGATGTGCAAGCATATACACAGAAAGAAGACCAAAAGGAAACACAGAACACATAAAAACATATATATAGTCACAAAAGAACATTAATATTGACTATTATTTTACCTTTGGGAGCAACTTCCTCTTTTTTCGCAGGTGCCTTTTCTGGAAGAGCCTTCTTCTCTGCTTCAGGCACTTGAGAATGTTACACATATGATAATGTTACAAATTGCACTTTCTTCAAATGTTTACATTAGTCTGACATTAGTCTGACTCTCCTGGTTGTTCGAGCATAAAGAACGTCATAATGCAGACATTAAAATGACAGTGAAACACGTTTCAGCTCTTCAGATCAAAGTATGCTGAGATTTGCATTCAAGTGGGCACAGAAAGAGAAAATGTAAAAATTTGCAAGAACTTTGGAACTATGAGTCATGTCAGGGAAAAAGTACAAAGTAAAATAAACAAGAGGTGGGTATGATACCCAAAACTGCTGCATGGTATTAAGAGTGTGCAAGAGGTTTTATAAGAGTGCGTGTTACAAAATCACGCAAAAGCATACCTTTCAAATTGGGTGCTATTGAAAGAGTAGTGAGTAGTGGTTCAAGATCCTTTTGAGATGAAAGCTTTCTTTTTAAAGCATTTTCTTTTCTGTCCAAAGAATGTTCCTCATAGCCATGAGTAACCTTATCACTGTAAGGGTATTGCTGTGTTTTTCTGAATGTGGCATCTTCAGATTTATCCTTGGATGTCTGAAGTGATGTCCAAGGTTTAGTGGAGGAATCTTCCCTGACATCATCAATTTTGCATTTTTGAGTTATAGATATTTCTCTGGTTTCATGTGAGGGAATTATTTCTTCTCTTGATGTAAGAGAACGTGCTGCTTCTGCATGCAGCATTACTTCTTTGCTATAAGGGTCATTTAGATCATCTGTAGAATGAGAAGATTTCTTATATTTCTTATATTCAACCTTCTTGGTTGGTAGATCTTATAGTATAGTTATTTGTAAACAGAAATACTGTGGTATAACACTGTATTGTTTATAAAGTGAGGTGTTTTTCTTGTTTTGATCACTACTACTACTACTACTGCTATGGTTGCCCATTGTGGCCTTTGATAATTCCCTTGATATAATACTAGTGTTTTGAGATATTTCTAAATATCTTGAGTAGATGCAAGTCCAGTTTGGTATTCGAGATTCATCAGTGTCGACAAGGCATATTCTCTCAGAAGATATCTTCTACTGTAGATGCGCTGGCTCTTCTTTAAAAGGATCCCTTTTCACCATATTTGAAGTGAATGATATTTTATCTGAAATCGCTGAAGTGCTTCTTGCACTTCCAGTCTGACATGCACAATATTTATGTAGTAAGAATATGCACCATCATAATAAGAGGAATGTGAAATATGATATGAATCATATTGTTGCCCCTTAAGCACTCTGAGCATAGCACTTAAATATTCAGTGTAATTTGAGATAAGTAACATATTTCACCAACAGAGACACTTGCATGAGGCATAAGAAATGAGAACACATAAGAACAAAGAATGACAATTAGAAGAAGAGATAAAAAGTTGAAGGACATGTAAGCTTAAGTACCTTCAGCTTGCTGAACCACCATTGGTGGGACAAAACTTGCTACCAGTTGACTTGGCGACTCTTCTTCTGTAGGCTCCAGATGAACTTAAAACATTACATTTCCATTAGGTTGAAACTTAAGAAAGGTGTATAAGAAACTAAAATTGACTTAGATTTAATATATCACTCTGGCGAGTGAAAAGACTGTGATGTGGGTCTGACAAAGAAATTTAAGAAAGATTATGCAACTATTGTACCTTTTGCAGGAGTAACCCCTCTGAAGAAAAGTTCTTGTGTGATTTCCTTTGTAGGAATAACATCATCGTTTTGAGGCACATAATCTTCCTTTTCAAGAAAGATGTGTTCCTGGACTTTTGTTTTATGCAGAGGAATCTTTTTCTGTAGCAGTGATTCTTTTGCTTCAGACGTTACCATAACATCCTTCTTCTGACACAAATCTGCCCTTTGTTCTAATTTAGGCACAGCAGGTGCTTCTGTCTTCTGTGATGATATTTCATCATTCTTTGAAGTTATAAGTATATTATTTTGCTTTACTTTTATTTCAGACAATTGTGCTTTTTGTGATGAAACAACTTTGTACTTTTTATTATTCATTTCCTCTTCTTTTGGTATTGGCAATGGGGAGTCTTTTTTAGAAACATCAGTTACTTCTGTCTTTATTGGTGCCTCCTCATTGGTGCCTGCTTTAGGTGTAGGACTGAAGTCTTTACTTTGAAAAATAATTTTATTTTTTGTAAAAGAAATTTCTGTTTCTGTCTTTTTTAGGATGTCAAGATTATTTTCTTTTTTGACAGCAGGAGTGACCCTTTCTTTCTGATGAATTCCATCTTGTTTGACTTCTTTTTTGGGACTAATGATTTCTATCTGTCCTTTATTGGCTTCTACCTTTGGAACAGGGACAAAGTCTTTACTGATCAATCCTGTCTCTTCCTTTTTCTGTGTAGGTAAATTTGAAGGGACTTCTAGCTCCTTGGAGGGCTCTTGGACTTTGAAAGAATATATAAAAGATTAGGTTTTAAGAGTTTGTTCAGAAACAGGGAACACAGGACAAAGACCCACTGAAAGATAAATATCTCAAGATCATAAAGAGGGCAGGTGAAAAGAGGACAAAGAGAAGTCAGCACATACACGTAAGAATACCAGATATGAAAACAGAAACCAATACCTTTTTGAAGGGGTACTTCTGTAGGAACCACAGAGACCTTTTCTGGCTCTGGTTTAGTTGGTACAGTCCTTGATGGTTTTGGCTGAGTTGGTTTTTGTTTCTTTTCCTCCTCATGAGCTTAAAAACATTTTATTTTCTATTAAGTGGAATATCAAGAAAGATGCAACAAAGGTGCCAATACAGATATAAATATAGATACTTAAGATGTCACTCTAGCGAGTGAAACGAATTTTAGATTGTTGGAACATGACACAGTGAGAGGCTGACAGACTTACTGACATACGTGACATTTAGAAACAACACAAGATGAGACTGTGAGACTAAAATGTTTCTATTTAAACAGTTAATTTTAAGAAAGACATTGAAGACATTAAATCATGTGTACATTCCATTGTACCTTTTGTAGAAGCAACACTTTGTTTAGGGAAAATTTCTTCTACTTCTTGATTTGTAGCAACAAGAGTAATCTCTTTCTTTTGTGGCACAGAATCATCTTTCTTCAATAGAGGATCAACTATCTCTTTAAGTAGAACATCTTTTTCCACTTTGGGTTTAAGTACTGGAATTGTCTTTTTTGTCTGTGGCAGAAACTCTTCTGTTTCAAAAGTAATACCCTTATTCTCAGAAACAGCACTCTCCCTTTCTTCTGTTTTACTGACAGCTGTTACATATGTCATTTGAGACACCATTTCCTCTTCCTTTGAAGTGATAAGACATTCTTTTTTCTTTGGTAAATTGTCTTCCTTTTCTTCTATTTTATGTACAGATGTTATCTTCAGTATCTGGGGTGTCATTTGTTCTTCAGAAATTAAAACCAGTTCCTCTTTCTTATGCATGATAATAGTATTTTCTTCTAGTTTAGGAACACGTGTTACCTCAATTTGTTCTTTTTTAGGCCTCATTTGCTCTTTTTCTGATTTAGGCTCATGAGAAACTAGCTTTCCTGGTGCAGATTCTCCTTTTTTAGCAACATGAATAGCTTCCCTCTTTTTGAGCGGTGCCTCATCTTTGTGCTCTTTTTGAGTTGTGGGCATTTTATCTGTCTTTTGAACCAGGCTTTCTTCTTTTTTAAAAGAAACATCTGCTTCACACTCTTTCGATATGTCAATTTTGTCCTCTTTTTTTACAGCAGGAGTGATGTCTTTCTTCTGATGAACTTTTGCTTCTTTGACATCTTTTTTAAAATAAGCAGTTTCCCCATGTCTGTCTTCATTGCTATCTATCTTTGGCATAGGGACAATGTCTTTCCTAAATAATCCTATTTCTTCTCTCACTTCCTCTTTCTGTACAGGTTTATATGAAGGAACGTCAAGCTTCTTGGAAGATTCTTGTACTTTAAAAGAACATTCAAGGTAAAGACAACTCTTCAGATTGCACTGTTTCAAGAGTTTAGTTAACATAGATTCAACATAAAGAAAAACACAAATTAGACAACAAAGAGCCACTCTGAGACCACGGGTTTCTCATAAGAGCGTGGCTAGCAAGATCACAACAACACAGGCACATGCACATATTATCTTCTGATAGGAAAACACAAAATACCTTTTGGAAGAGCTACTTCTTTAGGTACCAGTGGGACTTGTTCTGGTTCTGGTTTAGCTGGCACGCCCCTTGGTGGTTCTGGTCGGGCTGGTTTAGGTGTCACCTCCTCCACAAGAGCTTAAAAATGACATTTTGTTTTATTCAAGTATAAAAGCTACACATCAAAGCAAACACAATGACACTGAAGATTCGCTTCCAAACCAGAAGCTAGACAGACATAAAACATACAACACATGGAAAGATTAACATAACACTTTGAAACAAGGAATACCTTTTGCTGGTGGTGACTCAGTTTTCCTTGCAGGTACAAGTTTCAGTTCTGGTTCTGGTTTAGGTTCAGGCTTGACCTCAAGTTTAGGTTCCGTTTTAAGCTCAGGTTTAGCCATGGGCTTAACCTCAGGTTTAGCTTTAGGTTTTACCTCAGGTTTAGGTACAGGTTTAAACTCAGGTGTTGGTTCAGGTTTGACCTCAGGTTTATGTTCAGATTTGACCTCAGGTTTAGATTCAGGTTTAGGCACAGGTTTCACCTCAGGTTTAGGCACAGGTTTCACCTCAGGTTTTGGCTCAGGCTTAACCTCAGGTTTAGATTCAGGTTTGACCTCAGGTTTAGGTACAGGTTTAACCTCAGGTTTAGGCACAGGTTTAACCTCAGGTTTAGGCACAGGTTTAACCTCAGATTTAGGCACAGGTTTAACCTCGGGTGTTTCTTCTTTTTTAAGAGAAATTTCATCTTCCTTTCTCTTCTTAAAAGCTTCAATTGGCTTGTCATCAATTGTAGTAGGGAAGTCTATCCTTGGAGTTTCTGCCTTCTTCTGAGGTTCTTGTACTTTGAAAGAACATTCAAGTTAAGGACAATGCTTTAAATCGCACTGTTTTAAGAGGTTTCAAAAGACAAATCAAAGAACATAATTTCTACAAATAAATGAAGTCTTATAAGACACATAAAACAGGACAGACAATAAAGCAACAAAGTCAACAAAGTGCCACTTATAGGTCATGGTTTCCCCATAAGAGCGTGGCCAATAAGAATAATATAAAATAAATAAAATAAAATCAGCACAGGCATCAAATCAACAAAAGACACGTACATGATGGCATCCACTCATATGAATATCGTATCAGTATCAACTAATACCTTTTGGAGGGGTTATTTCCTTAGGCACCAAAGTGACCTTTTCTGGTTCTGGTTTGATTGGTACTGCCTTTGGTGGTCCTGGTTCAGTTGGTTTAGGTTTCTTGGCATCCACAGGAACTTAAAAGTACATTAATTTTCTTCTTAAATCAGATTTTAAAGTTTACATGATAGACACACTGACAAACAAGATCCACTCCCAAATTGGAAGCTAGACAAACTGTACATTACATTTGTTCTTAATTCACACTTTTAGACAAAGTTAGTAAAACCAAGGACTAAAAATTAAGACAACAAAGGAGGCACAGTGACAAACACGCAACACTGTGTGAACTGAAAGCACACAAACACTAACATGAATATCATGAACCAATACCTTTTGGAGGTGCTATTTCCTTAGGAACCCCAATGACCTGTTCTGGTTTGGTCGGCACTGCTCGTGGTGGCTCTGGTTCAGTTGGTTTAGCTTTCTTAGCCTCCACAGGAACTTTAAAGAATATTCATTTTTTTCTTAATTACAACTGTAAGACTTAAAACTGAAGAATAAGACCAAAAAGGCAACAAAGCAGACATAGAAACAAACAAACAAAATTACTTCCAAATTGGAAGCTGAACAAACATGCAACACCACATAACTACACAGACTACACAGAGACTCTTCAAGAACTTCAATGACCTGTTCTGGTTCTGGTTTGGTTGGAACTGCCCTTGGTGGCTCTGGTTCAGGTAGTTTAGGTTTCTTAGCCTCCACAGGCACTTTAAAGTTTATCAATGTTGCTCTTAATTCATATTTCAAGACTTACTTAACAGAGAAAAATACTAAGACAAACTGACAAAGACAACAAAGCAAGCACATTGACAAAAGATCCACTTCCAATTTGGAAGCGAGACAACCATGTAGCACAATACAAATTGAAAACAGACAAAAAGACACTCATTTACAGGAATATGGTGATTCAATACCTTTTGGAGGGGTTACTTCCTTAGGAATCGCAGTGATGTGTTCTGGTTCTGGTTTAGTTGGTACTGGCCTTGGTATCTCTGGTTCAATTGGTTTAGGTTTCTTCACCTCCACAGGAACTTAAAGGGACATTCATTTTCTTCTTAATTTACAATTTTAAGACTAATTCAACAAAGCAAAAAACTAACACAAAAAGGCCTATTACATCAAAGCAGGCCCAGTGACAGAAGATTTACCTCCACATTGGAAGGTAAACGAACAAGTGGAACCATGCAGACTACAAGCAAACACACAGACATCCACTAACATGAATATCATGAACTAATACCTTTTGGAGGGGCTACTTCTTTAGGAACCCCAATGACCTGCTCTGGTTTGGATGGTACTGCTCGTGGTGGCTCAGGTTCAGCTGTTTTAGCTTTCTTAGCCTCCACAGAAACTTAAAAGAATATTTATTTTCTTCTTAATTCACATTTAAAGACTTACATAACAAAACAGACACACTGATAAAGAAGATCCGCTTCCAAATCAGAAGCTAGACAAACATGTAGCAACATACAGACTGAAGGAACAGAAAATATGTTAAAACAGTTTATCATGAAAACGTAAGACAACAATTAGAGACAAACACTACCTTTGGTTGGAGGTGACTCAGCTTTCTTCAGAGGTATAGGCTTCAGTTCAGGCTTAAGTTCAGGCTTGGCTTCAGGAGTAGGCTTACGTTTGGCCTCTGGTTTGGGTTCAGCTACTTGTGCAGGTTTAGGTGTTGGCACCTGTGGTTTAGGCTCTGGAACCACATGTTCTGGAACTTTTTTCCAAATAATACAAAATGTATTGTTGTTAGTAACAAAAAAAAAAACAAGTAGAGAAAGATAAGACTCTGACGAGTACTTTCAACAACGAAGGACAAAATGCAACTTTAGACTTTAGTCATATAGAACAAAACAACACTTGGTGTAACACATATAAGACGCACATATAAAACAAAACAAACTAAGGCCAACACAAGTACAACAAGAGGACACTGTACAACTGTAACTCTAAGGAAAGATACAGAGCACATATGAAACAAATATGGAACAGACATATACTGTACACTGCAAACGAAGGTAAACATCACAAATCACAAATAGACAAGAATCAATGTCAAAATAGACAGAAAAAGATCATATTAGGTACAGTAAATAAATGACAAAACAGACTAGGCCAAAATCAGTAAGAAAACTACTTCAGACTACTAAAAGTCAAAATGATGAAGAGACAAAATACCTTTAATAGGCGTGACTGGAGTTGGCTGAGGAGTAGGCACCTCTTCATGTTCTTTTAAAATATCAGGAATTAACAAAAAGACAAAACATCAACATAAACGTTCCTTGGATGGACATTTCCACAGCCTTTCATGACTTAGATGACAACAGACT
Organism: Brachyhypopomus gauderio; assembly: GCF_052324685.1. Lineage (NCBI taxonomy): Eukaryota > Metazoa > Chordata > Actinopteri > Gymnotiformes > Hypopomidae > Brachyhypopomus > Brachyhypopomus gauderio. The sequence continues at coordinate 12,923,877 of NC_135214.1, forward strand.
CATTGACATACATAATTGTTACACATTACCACAAATCTTACAATGAACAAATATTAATTAGCCAGCAAAACTGACACACAACACCATAAATGCAATACTACAGGTAACATTCACAGCTGTACCTTTAGGCGTGGCCCGTTCTTTTGGTTCTTCCACTTTTACTGGTATGATTAGTTCCTCCACAGGTTTCTTGGCTTCTGGTACTTAAAATATTTCATGTACATATTTTTTCATTATTAGTTATTAAGTGTACTTACATGGTCACTGACATGACCACAACAGCACATTGACATATAACATAACATAGAAGAACAAGTTAACATGTTTACATGTTGCACCTGAGACAACTGGACAAAAGATAAAAAGAAAGAAAACCCTTAGTATGTACAAGTACATATACACAAACACAAGTATACCTTTAGATGGTATTAGTTCCTTCTCCTCTACTGGTTTAGGTCGTTCCTCTGGTTTCACTTTAGCCTTGGGAACTTGAAGAACAATTAAAACATTAGGTCAGAACTGCAACCGTTGGCTTTCAGAGCAATCATTCATTAACACTGTTGAAGAATTAACGCCACAATGACAGTATGAACACGAACATGTTCTACAGAACACAGAACAAAGTACATAAACAATAAACAGTAGAGGAGTTAAATATGGTCCTTCGAAACAGCAGATCAAGTAAGAGAGTACTGCACATTTTCATTCTCACATTTTTATACAAAATGACATGAAATATCTGAATTAATTTAAAACAAGGATAGCAAATGCAAAATTATTTCAGAAAACTAGCACATCACAATGTTATATACAAAACATTTCAATGACACACAGACACTGAAGATTGCAGTGAAGACAGTGTTCCAGTGTTGGTACCTTTGGATGGAACTTCCTCTCTCATTCCGAGTGCTTTCCTCTCGACCTTCTCTTCCACAGGGATCCTTACACCTGAGGAGACAGAGAAACCATTCAATGTAAAAGACTATCACTAATGATCTGCATGTGGACCTTAACAAGGAATGGGATAACAACAAATAAAACCACATGACTATAATGACAGTGACAAACTACACAGATGAGATGTTGATGAACAATGTATGAGGATTTATACACTTTATTCAAACACATTTCTAGTCTTGGTCTCTTGGTCTGACACATGAACCACAACAACCAACCAGTACAGACTTTTTAAAACTCCAGACATAAACAATGAGGTTAACAATACAAATAAGAAGATTTCCTTGGATCAAAGAGGTCAAAGATATAAAAAAATAAGATGTTTTATTCTAAAGGAAAAAAGATGGTTAGTTTGCTCTTGACTTAAAATGGATGAACCAAAATGAAAATCTCTCAGTAGTACCTGCCACAGAGATTTCCTCTACTACCTTTTCTTCTCTCCTGATCTCATACTCTGGTGAAGGATAAAAATTATTTACGAACGAACAAAATATAAAAGAAAAATGGTAAAGCATCTAATTTTATTATTAAATTCAGTTTAAATTTTATTAATGTTATTAAATATTCATATTAAATATGCTGTTATTTTGGTAGGAAATGTAGGTGATGAAAGAATATTTTTATGAATTGGTGCAAGCAAGGTTAATTAACGCATTTGAAGTATTGGAAGAACAAATGAAGGGTTAAAAGATAATGGTGATTATTGTTGTTAACACCTTATATAATTTTAGTTGATGATCTTGCATGATGATGAAGAGTTAGTGATTGTTCCACTTATGTGATATACCTTGTACTTCAATCTTTTCTTCATAATGATAGCATTCAGCAGAGGATTCAGCTTTCAAAAATAAATAAATGAGTGAGTGTGGTGCTATCAGACGTTATGACATTTTAGAGCTAGATTTTTATTTGAGTCCCCTTCTTACCTTCAATGGTAAATGCAGATGGTGCTTCAGGGACTTGTATTGATGAATCGGGAATATCTGAAGGATTTTAAATATCAATTGAATGTTTTGCCCAAATTGCTAGAATGATTTTTTTAGGTGTAGTGTAAGTATATTAAGTTTTATATTTACAAGGAAATTAAATGCACGCTTATTATTTCATTGTTAATAAAGGTTCCTTTCAATTTAAATACTTACCATAAGGTACCCTTCCTATATCAATGTCTGTGAAAGGAGGTACAGTGAAATAGCGTTACGAATGTAATTACACCGGCGGAGATACACTTTATGTAAATACTAACAGGTAGGTACAAACCTTTCCCTGACAAGTAAAGTTCTGCTGTACTTTTGGCTTCACCTCTGGGCTCCAATCTGACAATCACCGAATATACGCCTAAAGAATTGTTCATCAGATTAGTTGAGTCCGATTTTTAAATGAGACGAATAATAATTAAAAATTACAGAGATGGCAAACCTTCATCGTCAGAGTTTACATTGCGGATGATCATAAAGTGTCGGCGCCCTTCACTTCTGAATGTATACTTTGGGCTTTCTTTGAGTTCCCATGTGTCCTTGTACCATGTTACGACTGCATTGTCAAATGACACTTCGCATTCAAAAGTAGCGGACTGTCGCTCCCGGACCACAATGTTCTGGATGCGTTTAGTGAAATGTATTTGCTCCGCTAAAGAGAGATAATGCAAGGCTGATGGTTAGGGACTAAACCTCTGTGGCTTGACTGAATGGATTCATAGAGTAAGATCTTTCAGTCAATTAAAAAAAGAAAAATAACCAAAATGGTTTTCTATACTCATAATATAATTGGTTATATAAGTTTATTTATGTATATTATATACTGTATATACTGTATATATATATAATATGTATATATGTTTTTCTTTTCAAGAAATATCAAGAAAAATCCAAAAAAGATGTGCACTTCCCAGATGAAGATGGAAGAGGTTAGTAGATGGTCTAATTTATATATAAATGTTGAGTTTGACAAATCCATACACACCTTCGACCCAAAGATTTGCAGTTGTTTCAAGGTTTTTATATTTGCAGGTATATTCTCCTTGGTCTTCAGGCCTAACATCTTTGATTGACAGCTTCTGAGTGTAATTGGTTGCAGTGGATGTATATCTGCCATGAAGTTCTAAAAGCTTTCCATTTTTAAACCACTGCGTCTTTGCATTTGGTATGGAGAACTGGCATGTCAGTGTACATGTCTGGCCTTCCTTACCAGCAACATCCTCCATGTGCTGCTCCACTTCACCTTCTGAAAAAAGAGGAAAATGAAAAGATAAATCTCTTACTCATCTGATATAGGGATACCTCAACCCATTTATTAACATACAGTATGACTCCTAAGGTTTCTAGTATGCTAAACAAATAGAATAATTATATACTTTGTTATTGCTTGTTACGATATACCAGTGGTCATTAATTTGTAAAGCGTGTTTTGTAAAGCACGTAAAGCTTGTTAGACAACATATGGAGGATACAGTACATACCCAACACTGTGAGTTTGGCACTGGAAATATGGGGCCCACACACAATACGATAACTTCCTTCATCTCGGGACTGGCAGTTCTTGATCTTCAAAATATGGCGGTCTTCAACAATTTTGATTTCATATTTATCACTTGTGTCAAGTTTCTGGGTCCCTTTGTACCAGGATAGTGCAATTTCTGGGTAGTTGATTTTGATTTCACATTCAAACACAGCCTCCTTGTTGGCAACTATAGTCTGGTCCGTGATGTCTTGAATTAGTGTTACAGGCTGCACATAAGACATTAATGCATATTTGAATTTTCCATAAGGTAAAAAATTTATTCAATTTAAAGAATAAAATTTTGAATGTGTTTATAGTATCTAATATACTTTCACTGATATTACTGCAAAGCTAAGCTGATCTAGAACATGTTCAGATAGTTAATCTTTTACTTCATAACACCAGCTCTAGCTGCAAATACAACTAGTGTTACATAAAATGTGATGTGCAAAATATATTCCATCACCTCGGTTTGTTCCATTCTTTTCTGCAAATCAGCCACGAGTTTGGTCAAATCCTCTTCTGACTCACGACCTAGACGGTCCACTTCCTAAAAAAAAAATGAAAGTCAAGAATCAAAACTTTCTGCAGTCTATGCAGAATCCACTTTCTTGACCATACTTCCTGGATCAGTAGCATTCAACACCAAGCAAGCACTTAAAATGCTCACACACAAAAAAAATAAAATTTAATTAATAATAATAAAAAAAAACTGATCCACTGAGTCACAATTGTTCACCAGGTCGTGTTGAACCCACTTTACTTTTGGAGTCATTCACCAAGTGACGTCTGAGGAAGTCCAAAAGGATCATAGGAGAATTCATCCACCCAAGCCACAATATGTTCTCACTACTGCCATCTGTCAGACACTTCAGAGGCACTTCACATAAAAACCAGAACCAGCAGTTTCAGACAAGCCATCAGGCTGCTGAAAGGTCAGTAGTACTCTAGCATGACCTGTACTCTCACATATCCACAGTCACATGGACAATCTTCCTTCTTCCCTAGAATATGTGCCTCACATACATGTTTTGTAAAAACACAGCCAGACTGTAAGAAGTAAGAGCTCCTTTCTACATGTAATGTGACAATAAAACTGGTCTGATTTTATTAAGGCAGATTTTTAAAAAATACACAATCTCACCGGTTTTCCATATTGTTCTTCTCTTTCTTTCTTCAGGAATTCGATGGCCTGGAGAAGACCACGGTAGTCTGTGATCCCATACATACGAGCATATTTCTCATACTCTTTGGGATCCACATTTCTGAGCAGTTCGATAATGTCAATGTCTTTGTCCTCTTTAGGGCTTTTCTGTTTTGAGGGCGTTCTAAAGAAAACAAAAATATATTTTTGATGTCTTGTTCTGTTTTGTGAGTACAGGTTCAAGCTTTTTTTTTAGGCTACACATTTTTACTACTAAACTCACTTCTTCAGTGTCACCGTTTCAGGTGCGAACTCCTTCTTCTCATCAACAGTGAGGTTAGTGCTGCACTCTATTTCTCCATGTTTGTTAGATGCTACACATCTATACTGGCCAGAGTCGGATTTGGTCACTTCTCTGATCTCCAGCTTGGCGTCTTGTCCCTTCTGCTCAATGGTTACACGGCCACCATGAGTCATCTGCCTCCATTTGCCCTTCATCCATTTCACATTGGGAATGGGATCACCACCAACCTTCGCAATGAAGGTTGCAAGACTCTCTGTAATTGCATTTAAAATTAAACATATTTTTTTGTTTTTATAAAGCAATTTTCTTAGGTCATATACACCCACTAATGTTAACACTCATTTTTTAGGGTTTTGCCTCTTCAGCAACAATCTACAGCATTTTTTACTTGAACTGAATCCATGGCAACTCGAGAATTAATGAGGCTGAAAAATCACAACAGGGTAAGCACTTACTCTCAGTGATACGGACACTCTTGGGTTCCTCAATGAAGAACAAGTTGTCCAGTTTCTTAACTGGTTCAGGAGCTGCAGGGGCAGCAGGTCCTGTGGGAGTGGGTGCAGGAACTCCTGGCTTCTCTGTGATTAGGAAAAAAAACACCAATCAGGCATGTAGACTCACTAGACTTACTTATGTAGACTTACTTTTTGCATCAAAAAGTATTAGCATGGAGAAAAATACTGAAACATTTCAAGAAAACATCAACAAAGCTCTCTCTAAAGTGCTCAGACTGACAAAAAGACATCAAAAAGAACAAAACAAAAAAACAACTGAAAACAATATCACACTGTAGGAAGTAGGAAGTACCTTTGATAGTGACTCTAGACTTGCAAAACTCACTACCAACGTCATTGGTTGCCTTACAGAGATAATCTCCTGCATCTGTTTTAGAGACATTGATCATCTCTAGCATGGCAGTGCCATCTACAAATGTGATGTTTGTGCTGGCAGAGGTCGTCAGCTCCCTTCGGTCCTTCATCCACTGGATCTTCAGAGGAGGAGAGCCACTTACATGGCAACTAAGGGAGAGCGTTTCACCCTGATTCACCGTCACAGGTTTAAGAGGCAAGTCAAACCTTGGAGGTACTTTTTGTTCTGCATTTGAAAAAGAACAACAAAATTTTTACGAATTTATAAGTCATTATATGGCAGTGAATGAAAAATGTACAGCAATTTTATCAACATCAAGGTTTTAATTTAGAGAGGGATAATTTACAAAACTGCTTTACTTAAAATTTCATAGTAAGTGAAGCAAAAAATAAATGGGAAAAAGATGGGTAAAACAGTCAATACAAGAACTACCCTGTGTGTAAACCACATACCTGTAATGTGGACTGAAACCTCACAAGAAGCAACACCTGCGTCATTACTGACTCTGCATGTGTAAGTACCACTATGTGAGACCCTGGAATTCTTGATACAGAGCACAGCCATATTGTTCTTGAAGGTCATGTCGTAACTATCGGAGCTGAAGATTTCTGTGCCATCTTTGTACCAGTTAAGAGTTAGGGGCTGTGATCCAGCAACACGTCCCTCAATCTTCACTAACTTGCCCTCTGTCTCTTCAAGGGTTGCTGAAGGCTTCTTGGTGAAACTTGGTGGGACTTTGCGCTCTAGGAACAAAAAATGAGTGAATAGTTAATGCAGAGATGTTATTATTATGACAGGAACAGACACAAACACTATTAAGTCCAAAGAGGTTAGTAGATCATTACCACAATAGTTCTGAAACACCAATAACAAGCCAAGAATATCAAAACAAGAAATGAATTTGCACAAATAAAATAGAAACTGATCTGTATGGCAGATACAGTCACATTTATATACAGTTGACAGATACCTTGCACAGTGACCTCTGTGGAACAAGAGTCCTTCCCCATGTCATTACTAACATGACAAGAATAGCGGCCAGAATCAGCCTTATCGACTTTCAGAATAGTCAGGTGTGGAGTATTTTCCACACAGGATATCTTATAATTGCCCCCTGTGCGAATATCTTTGTGATCCTTGGACCAAGTAACTTTTATTGGCAGTGATCCAGTCATGTGGCATTCCAGTTCCACAGTATCTCCAACTGAAACTTCCACAGGCAAAAGCTTTCTATCAAATACTGGTGGGTATCTTGGCTCTGAAAAGTTAAACAGATGAGTTAAGTTCAAATGCATACATACAAAATTACGTTATCTGAAGTTAGAATTTTTAGTTCAAAACTTACTGGGACATTAGAATAACATTATCATGCACATAGACAAACCTTGAAGTGTGAGCTTGGCTCTGCAAGAAGCAGTTCCAACACTATTTGTTGCAACACAAGTATATTCTCCAGAGTGTCTCATTTCACCCTTGGCAAGTTTAAGGACAGCAGAGTTATCATCAAAAGTCATTGTGTACTCTGAGTCACCCCTCAGAGCTTCACCATCTTTAAGCCATGAGATCTCAATAGGGGAAGATCCTGCAACACGACACTCAAACTGGACACTATGCCCTTCGGTTTGCTGAATACTAGTAATTTTCTTGGGGAAAGAAGGTGGCGTTTTGGCCTCTAAAAGGGGGGAAATGTAAACAGACACCAGAAAATGTTACAAAAAGTAGAGAATACATAATTTAAGAGATAAAGAAAATAAAGAAAATATTTTATGAAGATGAATGATCATCACCTTGTACAGTTAAAAGGCAGGTAGAAGATGCAATTCCAATGTTGTTTTCTGCCTTACAAGTATATTCGCCTGCATCGGCTTTTAAGACTTTAGCTAATTTCAAGCAGGCAATGCCTTTGGAATACTCAATTCTACAGGATGGAGAAGATCGGATTTTGCCATCTCCTTTGAACCAGGCCACATTGATCACAGGAGTACCCCCAATCTGGCATTTCAGACAGAGTGCATCACCTGCAGTCACCTCCATTGGCTCCAAACTCTCAATAAAGAATGGTGGTTCTAAAAATGATATAGATATACCAGCAGTATTAACAAATCATGAAAACTCCAGTTTCTTTCAGTCTAATGAGAAATTTTGATGGAAATAAAACTAACCTAATATGGTCACCGTTGCCTCACAGGTGTCATGTCCAGCATCGTTGGTAACCTCACAAGTGTATTTTCCTGCTGTCTCTTTATCACTGTTTAGACACTCTAAGATGCAGGACGTCTCCGTGGTTGTGATGTTATATTTATAAGAGGAGAATATTTCTTGACCATCCTTCTGCCATTTTACAAGAATCTTTGGGCTTCCAGTATATGTGCACTCAAGTATCATTGACTTGCCAATTTCAGCTGAAAGGTTCCTCAGCTTCTTGACAAAATGTGCAGCCTCTGAATAAAACAATTGGATACAATAGTACATAAACTATACATGTAGTATGTTTACTACACTAGATTAGTAAATTGTCTTGTGATAGTGACATCAACTAACCTTTCACAAAAAGAGTGACAGGACAGCTTTCCTTCCCTGCATCGTTTAGAATTTGGCAGGTGTATTCACCAGCATGAGACTTGTCAATATTTAAGAGCTCCAATGTGGCTACATCTCCTCTCAAGGCAATTTCACACGCTCTGCCAGAAACAATCTCCTTAGTGCCTCTGAACCATTTAAGCTGTAATGGGGCACTTCCTTTCACAGTGGCACTAAATTTTACATGTGAACCTGGAAGTGCTTCCACAGGCTGAGGTGGCATCACAAAAGATGGAGGTTCTGCAGCAAATGTGTGAATATAAAGAATAACGTGGTTTTTTGCGGACAAAGTACTACCATTACATACATACAACATTTTTTTTTACTGAAACTACAGAATAATCAATTGAAACATGAAAAGATTATTATTTAATTATTATTAATTAATCAATATTATTTAACCTCTCAAGCCAAAAAATGTCATCACGAGATTATTTTACTACTGCTTTGAACATTATCATTATTATCATTCCTTTTTATACTGTTGTTAAGGATATTTTTGTTTTCAAAACATCTAAGCATCAAAATTGTAAATCTAATATTCACTGGCAGATCATTTTACATACTGAAATCCAGATGAGATACTAACCTTTAACAACAAGTGAAGCAGTAGTCTCAGCACTGCCAGCACTGTTCACTGCTGTGCACTTGTATGAACCAGAGTCTGACAGTGTCAAAGTGGCAATCTTAAGTGCGCAGGTGTTCTCAGCAAAGCTAATCTGATAAGTTGGCCCACTTACAATCTCCTTGCCATCGTGGTACCAAGCAATGGTGAGTGGTGCAGAACCTGAGACTTTACATTCCATTTCAACAGGTTTGCCAACAACACTCTGTGTGTCCTTCATTTTTCGTGAAAATGTGGGAGGGATAATTTTATCTGTTAAAAAAAACGTTGGTTATAACTGTGATGAAAGGATTCTGAAAGCTCCGTTACAGATCATATTTTAGGACACTTGGTAGCAATGTACATGCTAACTGAACTCTGGTAACTTTTCTAACTTTCATTCTTTGCATTCACCAAAAGAGCATTCCTCAAATATGATCAAAGTTGAGAATTTATATTAGACTACTAACCAAAGACAGTGAGGTGCATTTTGCAGCTATCGCTGCCAACCTCATTCTTGACCTCAAAGGTGTATTCTCCAGTATCACCCTTCTCTGCTGACAACACCTTAAGACTGGATATATTTTTGAAGAAGGTGATTTTATGTTTCCTACTAGGAGACAGCTCCATTCCATCTTTATACCACTTTGGTTTGAGCTCGGGGGTTCCGGTAACAGTGCATTCTAAACTCGCTGCATCACCTGCTGTAACACTTACAGACTCTGTCTTATCCAAAATGGCAGCAGGATCTGGAAATTAAAAACAGTTGTTTGGTTTCAGAACAAAAGCTTGCACGCTTAAGAGAAAAGCAAACGGAATAGACAGCAAATGTAAATACTCCACAAACCTAGGACTGTTAGGTTTGCCATGCATTCGGCCACACCGGCATCATTTCTAAGCTTGCAAGTGTACTTCCCAGCAGCAGTAGCATCAGCCTTAAAGACTGTAAGAGTGACCTGGTTATTCTCAAATATAATTTTCATGTTTTCACTGTCTCTGAGAATATGGTCCTTGTCTTGAATCCAAGACACATCAATTGGCTCAGAGCCTTTGACAGTGGCCATCAGTGTCACTTCCTCTCCAGATACTGCTGTTGCATTGGACAGTTTCTTGATGAAACCTGGTGGCTCTAAATGGCATGAAAAACAATGTGATAAAAAAGATAGAAAGAAAGGACAAAAGATAATAACAGTCATGCAAGGCAATGTAAGAATTAAAAGATTATATTAATGTACAATGAAGAATCTTTCACAGCTTTCAGTGTCCTCAATTGTACTAACCTCTGAGTTTCACCGTCCCTGGGCAGGTGTCACTTCCGACATTGTTTGAGGCTTTGCACTCATATTCCCCAGCATCTGATACTTCTAGTCCAAGGATGTGCAAAGTTGCTGAGTGTCCTTCAGACACAAACTTGTACTTTCTACTCTCTTTCAGTTGCTGTTTGTCTTTAAACCAGGTTATCTCAAAGGGTGTAGTTCCCTTCAACTCACAGCTAAGACTGGCATCTTTTCCCTTCAATCCCTCAACAGGTGTGGGTGCTTTATGGAAAGTTGGTGGTTCTAAAAACATATTTGATGAAAGTGAGCCTACATATATATGCATATCCTGAATCAGTAGTAACTGATCAAAAAGCGAATGGAAATCTTACATAAGTTAATTTTAAGTCATGCCTGGATAAGTAGCACTAATGACACACACACAAACAAATCTTTGCATGAGGGAAACATCTATGTTATCTGACCTTTGACTGAGAGAGTGGTGCTGCAACTCTTAGTTCCTGCATCATTGTGGACTTCACACGTGTACACTCCTTCATCATCACGATTTGTGGTGAAAATCTCAAGCACTGCCATCATGCCATCAAAAGTCATCTTCATGTTGGAAGTGTCACTGACCATGGCGTCATTTCTATACCAGCTAATTTTCAAAGGGGGCGTGCCAGTAACTTTGCACTCAAGACGAAGAGGCTCTCCCATCTTTGTAAACTTTGTTGCTGGTAGTTTCTGTACAAACTCTGGAGGTTCTGCAAAAGTAAAATATGTATAAAATTAAACACTTGTGTATTTTTAAAGGAACAGCATGAGGACAGATGATGGCTTCACAAATGATGAGCTGAAGATGCCAGAAAGAAAAGCATGTGGATGCAGGATGAATAAAAGCAAGATGGTGGCACAAAGAGCAACAAACAAAGCATGCAAGATGAAGGCAATATAAATGACAATATTGATGAAAAATGAAGATGGTGGCAGCAGAGCTTAGCTTAGAAAAGCTTAAAAGAGTTTAGGCCAACCTTTCACCAGCAAGTTCGTAGTACATTTCACTGAACCAGCATCGTTGCTAACTTGGCAAGAGTAAGTCCCAGTGTTTGAAAGTCCAACTGCGTAAAGATCTATGAAGCAGGACAGCCCCTCAAGGCCAATAAAGCAGGAAGGTCCAGTGATCAGTTCAGTGTCTTCCCTGAACCATTTCACTGTGAAGGGAGGTGTGCCCTTAAAAGTACTCTTAAAACGAACAGTTGTATTGGGTATGACAGCTTGGGGCTCTGGCACCACCACAAAGCTCGGGGGCGCTATAATTTTTGAAGGGGGAGAGAAAGACAGACAAAACCCATTAAAGAAATGGCAACCATCACAAATCTTAAGATAAATGTTCTCTGAATGCTTTGAAATCTGATGAATGGTATTGTCTCATCTGACCTTTCACCCTCAGTGTTCCACTGCATTCACAACTACCCGCTCTGTTTGTAAGTTTGCAAGAGTAGGTTCCTGTGTCAGCATTCTCTAGTTGCTCAATCTCCAAAGATACGGTGTTGTCATCTTGAACCAGCTTATGCTTGGTTCTACCTGACAATTTAGTTCCATCTTTCAACCACTCTACAGAGATCGGGTGAGAACCAGATATACTGCATCCGATTTTCACAGAGGACCCCAGAATCTCCTCCATATCACTCAGAGGTTTGATGAAGGCCGGAGGAATTATTTGTTCTGTTTGTAAGAAAAAAGGAGTGCAAAATAAAAAAGCTTTCCTACTTATTTGTAAGAACATTTAATTAAGATATTTGATCAAACACTAACCTAGGACATTCAAAGTCACTTTGCACTGGCAGACACTGATGTGATTGGAAACCTCAAAAAGATAAGTTCCTCCATCATCCAGTTGCACAGCCTGAATTTTAATAGTGCTGATGTTATTGACAAAGCTGAGACTGCACTGTCGGGATGGCATCACTTCCTTGCCATCTTTAGTCCATTTCACTTTCAGTTCTGGGGTGCCTGTTACCTTACACTCAAAACTGACCGGATCTCCAGCAGTGACATTAATCATTTCTGGCTTTTCAATAATCTGGGGAGGCTCTGAAGTAAAAGCAAAAGCAAATACAGTAAAATAATGTACATAAACTAAATATATACTAACCAATCTTCTGTCGAAAATGGCAAAACCTTTAAAACTTAACTGAAACTCTAAACACATACAATACAACCAACCAACCTTGCACCAAAAGGGTGGCAAAACACTTCTCCTGCCCTGCATCATTCATTGCCTGGCATGTGTACCGTCCACTGTGGCTAGACTCACACACAGGGATTTTTAAAGAGGCAATGTTGTTCTCAAATGTTCTCATTATTTTGGGGTCTTCCAAGATCCAGGTCTCATCTTTTTGCCATTGTATAATCAGAGGGGGTGATCCCCTCACAGTGCACCTAAATTCTGCTACATCTCCCAACACTGTGGCAGAGTTTTGTATCTTCTCAACAAAAGATGGTGGTTCTGAAGGTATGAAGTTCAAGAAACGAATTATATTCTCAAGCAAAGTGAAATCATATGTAAAATTCATATGGTAAAAATGTTGAGTTAACCTTTTATATGTAGTGTTGTTCTACATGAACAACTGCCAGCTTCATTTGAAATAATACACTGATATTCCCCAACATCCAAGTCATCACATTTCTGTATGTCAAGAACTATTATTGACCCATTCTTTTGAGAGAATACGTGTTTAGTGCTTGCTTTTATTTCCTTGGAATCCTTTTGCCAAGTAATCTCAAAAGGAGCAGTGCCTTTGATTTGACACTCAAAGTAAGCATTTAAGCCCTTCACAACCTCCACAGATGTGAACGGTTTCACAATAACCGGTGGCTCTGAAAGACGAAAGACGTTATGTACATCATGAATCTACGAACACTGCACAACTGAATGTTTGAACACGTAAATCAGTCACTTGACATCTGCACTAACCTTTCACTTTCAGCTCCATACTACAACTCTCACTACCTGCCTCGTTGCGTGCCTCACAGTAATATATTCCACTGTCCTTGACTTCAGAACCAGTGATCTCAAGACGTGCCAGGGAGTTAACAAAACTCAACTTGTACTTGTCACTTGGGCTTATTTCATTCCCATCTTTAAACCAGTATGTGTCTATCTCTGGGGTGCCTGCTACTTGACACTCAAAAACTACATGCTGGTCAGGTTTCACCACTGAAATTTTGTCTGGCTTTCGTGTGAATTTTGGAGGTTCTGTATAAAAGAAAAATAAAATAGTTGTTAATTTTAGCATGCTTAACTGATTAAATATTTAAATAAGGGACCAATTAAAAAAATTGGACTTAAAAACCTTTGACAAAGAGTGTTGCCTGGCAAGTATCTGAGCCAACATCATTGGTTACTTCACATATGTAGTCTCCAGAGTCTGATGGCTTAGTGAAAAAGAGCTCAAGAACGCTTGAAGAGTCATCTTTCTGAATAGAGCGGTCGACGCCTGATAAAATCTCTTTCTTATCTTTGAACCACTTGATTTTCAGTGGGGGAGTGCCCATTACAAGTATACTGAACTTGACTCTGGTTCCAGGTATGACATCCTGTGACTCAGGTTTCTCAGTGATAGTAGGAGGTTCTGAAAGGGAGTATATTCGTTGAAATCAGTGTATCATCAAAACATCTATAGTTTATTTGCATTAAATTAAAATTAATTCTAGAATTTTTAAATTTAGAACTGTTTTTTCAACCTGTAATAATTTGTCAGTTCTACTGTTTAAAAACCATAAAACAAAGAATTCGAAAAGAGTTGTAGATGTAAATTACAGTTTTACATTTTTAGAATTTCTAGTTTTGCATGAATCACAAAATTACAGGTTCAAAAAAATAGTTCATCACACATTAATGATAGGAAGATATAGCAACGCAAACCTTTGACTTTTAAGGCACCAGAACACTGGTCACGTCCTGCTTTGTTTGTAGCAATGCACGTATAACTGCCACTATCAGAACTATCAAGACGGCTGATTTCCAAAGATGCTGCATTCTCAAAGAAAATGCATTTGTGTTTTTCATCTGTCTCTATCTCCTTGTTCTCCTTAAACCAAGTGACCATAATAGGTAGGGATCCAGACACCAGACATTCCAATTGTGCAAAGGACCCTTTAATACTCTCCATTTCCTTCAGTTTTCTTGTGAAAGTAGGCTTAATTATTTGATCTGTTACAATAAAAAAATATATATAAGATTTGAGCGAGTGCAATATTATGAGACATAATGTATAAATTTTCCTTTTTAATTCCATAGACTCCTTTGCTCATATACTGACCTAGTACTGTCACAAAAGCCTCACAGTTGCTCTTTCCAACATCATTTGAAACTTCAAACATATATTCGCCCTCATCACTCCTCTCTGCAGACAGGATCTTCAGCGTGGAGCTCTTATCGGTGCTATGTACTTTGTATTTTCTGCCTGACGTCAGCTCTTTTCCATCCTTCAGCCACTTGGACTTTAAAGCTTTAGTGCCTGAGAACCTACACTCTAGAGTAGCAGGGTCTCCTACAGTGACACTTATAGACTTGGCCTGCTCTGTGATATTTGCTGGCTCTGAAATGGATGATAAATGGACACGTTATACCTAACTCTGTGTTTAAATGTTCAAACATCTAACAGTGTATTTATGGCAAACTGTGTTTTGAGAACAAACCTTTGACCACCAAAGCTGCTGTACACTTCTGACTTCCAGCTTCATTCTGCGCATGGCAAGTGTATTTTCCACCATGTTCTGATTGTACACTAGACACATGCAGAAAGGCTGTTCTGTTTTCAAAAGACATCTGGACATGCTCAGTTTCTTTGACCTCATGGTCATCTTTAGTCCATGTGACTGATAAAGGAAGTGAGCCTTTCAGAACACACTGCATAGTAAGCTCACTGCCAAGAAGAACGCTCATGTTATCGAGCTTCTGCAAAAATGACGGTGGCTCTAAACAAAGAAAACCAGAACAAGAAATTATGTTTTTCTTAATGTTTCTTAAGACTGTATGGTTTTCTAATCAAAACTCCAAAGCTTTTACCTATTTCTTACTAACCTTTCAGTAAAACTTCACAGTCGCATGATGTCTGTCCTACTTCATTACCTACAGTGCACTCATATCTGCCAGCATCTCCCGGTTCAAATTTGAGAATCTGGAGAGTCACTACATCATTCATCATGCTAATGATATGTCGCCGATCGTTTCTGATCTGCTTTGAGTTTTTCATACATGAGACTTCAAATGGAGCTGAACCCGAAATGGATCCCTCCAGCACAACATCAGAGCCTTTGACAACTTCTTTGGATTCAAATAATTTCACAAATACAGGAGGTTCTATGGCAAGAGAGTACAAAAGTCAATAAGTATTATGCTAATTAGCAGATAATAACTTTTTTGAGATGATTAACTCACTACACACCTTTGACTGTAACCAAGCAACTGCATCTGTCACTGCCAGCATCACTGGATGCTATGCAAACATAATCTCCACTATCTTCAACACTACAACTGGGCACCTGCAGTGTAGCAACTGAGTCATCAAATGTCGTCTGATATTTAGCACTTGGGCTGATTTCCATTTCATTTTTGTACCACTTAATAGTGATTACAGGGCTGCCAGTTACTTTACACTCCAAAACCATAGCAGTCCCCTTCAATACTAATTTGGCTGGGTCAACTTTCATCACAAACCTTGGAGGTTCTAAAAAAAGAGAATGGACATCAGTTAAATCATTATGGTGTTTAAGAGAAGCAGTTTAAGACAGAAGAGAATAAGAAAAGGCACCTTTTACAAACAAGACAGCGGTGCATGAAACCTTCCCTGCATCATTAGCCACCTGGCAGGTGTATGGGGAAGAGTGAGATGGCTTCACAGAGTGCAATTCCAGGGTACTTGAAAAGGCTTCTTTCTTGATGAAACAAGTGCCTCCAGTTAACATCTCATTCTCTTCTCTGAACCATTTAATAGTGAAAGGTGCCGTTCCAGTGAAAATGGCTTTCATAACAACAGTAGATCCTGGTATTATTTCTTGGGATTCGGGCTTTAAAGTGAAGACTGGAGGCTCTATATTTAGTTGTGGATGAAACATCACAGTTAAATTATTACACATGCTTTAGATCTAATAGTTATACTCAGAATAATAGGAATTAAAGGTGAAAGTGAGTATTTTCTACAGCTGTTTCTAACCTTTAACAGATACTGTTCCGCTTGTCTCACTGTGTCCTGCTGTGTTAGTAGCATGGCAGGTGTAAACCCCAGTGTCACTAGTTTCTAACTGAGATATTTTCAACGTAGCAGTGCTCTCTTTGACTTCAGCTTGGTACTTCCTCCCAGTTGTGATCTCCTTCTCTTCTTTAAACCAAGATATTGTCATGGGCTGTGACCCTGACACCTTGCATTCCATAATAATACTTCCTCCAACATTTCCATCAACCTTTTTAAGACTTTTTGTGAAGGTTGGAGGTATAATTTTATCTGCTCAAAAAAACACACACACACTTCTTAATCAAAACAGAACATTTTAAGATTAAACCATATGAACTAGAAGAAGATAGAAGACTAACCAAGAACTGTGACTGAGCAAGAACACTGGTCTTTTCCGACCCGATTAGACACTTCGAGTGTGTATTCACAGCTGTCTCCCCTCTCTGCCGAGAGGATTTTTAAGCTTGCTATATTGTCTTTAAAGGAGATTTTGTATTTTCGGCTTGCTGTCATCTCTTTGCCATCACGCAGCCATTTTACTTTTAGCTCTGGACTTCCTGAGACAGTGCAATCCAAAGTTGCAGAGTCTCCTGCTGTTACACTGATGGATGGTGCTTTATCAATAATTCTAGCAGGTTCTGATAAAAACAAAACATGACATTACTTCTAAGTGATAAAAAAAATTATGTTAATGTGATACTTGAAATTATATATTAATACTTCATTCTAACCTTGAACTGATAATGTGGCTTCACTTTTTTGCTGACCAGCCTCATTTTCAGCTTGGCATGTATACTTTCCGCCATGCTTTATGGTTACTTCTTTAATTGCCAAAATTGCAATGTTGTTTTCAAAAATCATGGTCATATTAGGGTCATCATCTCTGAGTACCTCAGAATCCTTGAGCCATTTAACAGTAATAGGAGTGGACCCTTTAAGAGCACCCTGCAGTTTTACAGCACTGCCCAAAACTGCAGTTGTGCTTTCGACCCTCTTTACAAAAGATGGTGGGTCTGCATGAAAGAAGGTTAATGTATACTTGAAAACAATTTGTTAGCTTGTTAAACAAAACATACACAATTCAAGAGGTTAAGAACAAACCTTTCAGTTTTGCCACCGATTTAGAAGTTATTTTACCAACATCATTAGAAACACAACACTGGTAATCTCCAACGTCCGTGCCATCAAAGGACTGTATTTCCAAATACAAATTGGCATCCTTTGACACAATTTTGTGCTTTTTATCAGTGGTCACTGGTTTCTTATTCTTAAACCAAGTCACATCAAATGGAGCTGTGCCTGTAACTTCACACTCAAGCTGGGCTGTGTGGCCTTTCACCACCTCTACCATTCCCAACTCCTTTCTGAAAGCAGGGGGTTCTAAGAGTAAGAGGAACATATAATAAAAAATGTTTTTAACACCAAGTAACACAAGGTTCGTATTTGGAATCAAGGATGATATATATATCACAAACCTTTAACAGTCAACTGGGTACTACAGCTTTCACACCCAGCCTCATTCATTACTTCACAAGTGTAATTTCCACTATCAGACACATTAGGGCCAATCATCTCAAGTGTAGCTTGACCATCTTTGAAGGTAATTTTGTGTCTCTCACTGGGACTGAGTTGCTTATCATTTAAAAACCAAGAGACATGGAGCTCAGGAGATCCTTTAACAGTGCACAACAAACGTGCAGATATCCCCTGTTTCCACAAGATCTTTGACTCCAGCCTCTTTACAAATGTTGGAGGTTCTGAAAGAATTCAGTTCAGAGAAAGTCAGTTTTACATTGCACAAACAGTACAAAAAGACATGAAGAAAAAGAAGAAAGAAGAAAACATTTTTCCTCAAAGATGACAGAGATTTTTGCTGTTTGGTTCGTTTTTTTTTTTTTTTTCTTTCCTTCTTTCGTCAAAGCGAAGCAACAAAATCTGTGTGCTCACACTGTGAGTGTAATTGCCATTAACAAATGGAAATTAATCTCATTTGTCTTACCTTGCACAGTTACAACAGAAGAATGAATGCTGCTTCCAGCATCATTTGCTGCAGTACAAACATAAGTGCCTGTGTCTTTAAGTTTGGCCTTTGGGATCTCAAGGCAGGCCACTTTGTCTTCAAAAGAAATTTTACTATCCATTGTGTTATGAATTTTCTTGCCATCCCTTGTCCAAGTGATGGACACACCCGTGTCTTCATTCACCTGACATTCGAGCCGCAGTGAGTTATCCACTGCTACAGCAGTTGGCTCAAAGGTCTTCACAAAGGTGGGTTTGTCTATAACTCTCATGTCAGCGAAGCACGTAGCTGTGCCAACACTGTTTGAAGCTTTGCAAAGGTATGTTCCTTGGTCATTTTGCTCAAGATTTGTGATCTCAAGACAATATTTGTTCTTTTCAAAGAACACTTTGTAGTGCTCATCATGTGAAATGGCAATGTTATCCTTGTGCCAGACAACATTCATTGGTGCAGAACCAGTTATTACACACTGGAATTTTGCTTGTTTGCCCACATATAAAGTCATTGGCTCAGGCTTTGATACAAATTCTGGAGGGAAAACCTCTATAAAAATAAAGTTTTAACCAAGAAAAAGAGCAAGTTAATAGAAATATAAAAGAACACACATGCTGCATTTCATTTTAAACATAATCACCATAATACACATTTGAAGTTATTTGCTACATTAAAAAGAAGTCAAAGAAAGGTTTTTTTTACCTGTCACATTCAGGTTAGCAGAGCAGCTGTCTTTACCATGTTGGTTCAAAGCTGTGCAGGTATACTCTCCACTATCTGCCTTTGTTACACTCAAAAGCTCTAGAGATGATGTGGTAGACTGGCTGATGATCCTGAACTTGTCACTATGTCTGATCTCTGAGCCAGACTTGAACCATTTGAAGGTCACGTTGGGTGCATCTTCAGTCTCACATTCAAATATGGCAGGGTTTCCTACACTGGCTTCCAGATCATGGATTTTTTGTCTGAAAACAGGTGGAACTGAATGAACAGAGAGAAAAAGACCATTAGTACAATGAATGCAAAGGTTTAAATGGTCAACCTAAAGTTTGAAATTCATTTAGTTCTGCAGATAAATGTTAAAACACAAAAAGTTTCTCTCCAGAACTTCATTCACTTTAAAAACAACCAAGATGGCATGAATGATGGGATGCAAACAGTAGTCCAGGAATAACTGTGGAGGCAAAATGGTGACAGGGTTATGGGAAAGAAGTGAACTGTAAGGAACAATACAACTTAATGTCCTGAAAAGCATGCAAAGAGTGGTGCTTGGTGAAGAATGGACCGTGAATGAGATACTATCCATATTCATGGGTGATGCGAGTTCAATTTCAAAGATTTCAATTAAATCAAGGGTACAAATACCTCCGCATGAAAAGGTGATGAAGATGAGAATGACACTGAAAAAAGTCCAACTGTTAAGAAGTGATGAAAAAGTGAAGCCATGCTCACACACTGGTGGAGTCAATCAAGTGTTGTGAAGACTGCATATTAAAAGACTGTAACAAGCTAAATCTTCACGTTAAAGATGGTGACTTGATCTATTAGTTAAGAGAGGCTAAATTTGCCTTTATGCGCACTTGGAAGAAATGAACGGTAAAGAGTTAGTTATGGGTGATATGATGTGGTAAAATAATCCCTATAATCCAACCTCTTGAGACCACTGTGAGCCTTGATGTTGTCGAAGTCTTGCCAGCTTCACTCACAGCCTCACACGTGTATTCTCCCTCATGTTTTTCCTTGATAACTTTATCAATTACTAGCATGTAAGTGTCCTTGTCTTGCAAACACTTGAACTCTCTGCCAGACTTAACTGGCTTTCCCTTAAAAAACCAATTCACTTTTGAAACATGTCTTATAGTCACAGAAAATTTGACTTTACAGTGTTCATCTATTACAACATCTTCCAAAGAGCTTTCAAAGACTGGGTATGCCTCCTTAACCTTTCCTTTTTCTAAATTAATGGACTCTTCTTTCAGATATTCCTGATGTTCTGCCCTCTGAATCAGAATGTGAGACTGCTCAACTGGGACTGGCCCAAAGGGCATATCAGTGGTGATGTCTGCTGTACCAACATCTCGCTCTTGGCTTTTTACTGTCACAGATCTGGTTTCCTGCCGTTCAACCTGTACAGTCTGTTTTAATGCCATTTTTGACTCACTGGTTACCTGAATCACTTGACCTTTTGATACTTGCACAACAGTTTGTTTCTGAGCCTTTACAGATTGGAAAGAGGTTATATCTTCAGATCTCAGAGAAGCTGACTGAGATTTAGCTGGGAAAAAAACATCTGCGGTTTCAGTTAATTGCACAGTCTCAACCACTGGTGAGAGGTTTTCTTTGGCAACAGTCTTACTAACTTGTAATCTCTGAGGCCGGTCCATGTGCATTGTTCCAGGCTGTTCAGATGTGAGAACCTGCTGCTCACTATAGATAATGGAATACAAAGCGGCCTGAAGTTCACTCTTAAGATCAGCAGTCTGAGGGTACTCACCCTCAAAAGAAATCGTGATCTCTATGGGGGCACCTACAGTTGTGATGAGATATGTGAACATGGTGTATCTAGGCTGCTTCTGTACTCTGACCTCCTCTACTTCAACAACACCCAATTGCTTGACCACATCTGCCAGTATTAATGGTTGATCTTGAGCAACAGCTGATGCAAGCATATTTTTTAACTGGTGCTTTATGTCTAAGCTGTGTGCCTTAGGTGCTGGGATAACAAAAGTAAGTTCCTTTGGAAGAGTCTGGCTTTCTCTGGACTCTGACACTAATAAAATACCCATTTTCTGCTGACTAACCGCTGCCGTAGCTGTTTCTGACTTTGTAATATCCTGAGATAGTTCACCTCTTAAAAGTAGTTTCTCTTCCATCAGTATTGACTGTCTAATTGACTGACCCTCTTGAATTTGGACAGCAAAGTCTTGCTGTGCAGCCTCAAGGGTTATACTGCTTTCAGTTGAGACTGCCTTCTCCTCGACATTAAGAGATTCAGATGGTATTTTAGGCTCCAGTTCAGACAAGCATGTATATTTCTCTGGCGCACATAAATTCTCTGTGTGTCCTTCCTCCAGATCTTGTATGTCTGATACGGACATGGCATTAATAATATTCCAGCGATCCTCTTTTTGTACTAATGCACGTTGCTGCTTAATGTCACTATAAAATGGTGTCTCTTTTGGTAGGTGCATTGGTTCTGTGATGACCTGCAAAATGCTTTG
The DNA here is from genome assembly GCF_052324685.1 of Brachyhypopomus gauderio. Lineage (NCBI taxonomy): Eukaryota > Metazoa > Chordata > Actinopteri > Gymnotiformes > Hypopomidae > Brachyhypopomus > Brachyhypopomus gauderio. The sequence goes on from NC_135214.1 coordinate 12,945,568, forward strand.
AGGTTTTGGTTCTTTCTTGATATCAGGATGAACTCCTGTTACAGAAATGTCAAGAGCACTAGAATAATCTGCTGTGAGTTTCCTTTTCTCTTCTGTGGTAACTGCATGTTTACGGGCCTTTTCCTGTCTCTGTACTGCCATCTGTTGGTCTGGCTTTTCTATTGAGAGGACTCCCTCTTTGGATAACATGCTCTCTGCTTGAATTGTCTGCAGATGTAAAGACACTGGTGACTCTTTATGAGGCTGTATAAAGACAGATGTCTCTTGGGTTGAGAATTGTGATGATGCCTCACAAGTAATGGTCTGCTGTTCATCTGTTGACACTGTGTGCATAAGAGTAGGACTTTTTCTTGATTCTGCTTGCTCAAGACTTGGCTTCTCACGGCTGAATCTACCCTCAGAGGGAAGAATTGTCTGGTCTGTAAAAATCTGTACATTAAGGATCTGTTCCTCTTCCATTTGTGCCTGAACCGAAACAGAACTATCCAAACCTGGAATTACATTTGTTTTATCAGCTTGAAATTCATGAATATGCTCAGCAATAAGAGCTGATCTTAATACTGTATCCTTTGCCAGAGAAGCAGTCTGCTCATCAGGTCTATGCGTAGAGATTTTTTGCTCTTTTGATAGCACTTGTTTTGTTTCACTCACTGAAAGAATGACTGGTTTGGGGGATTCCTTCCCTACTGAGGACTGAAAGGCTGTATCTAACACTGAAAGATCTTTAGCATGGACATCTGTGATTTGTTGCTTCTCGGTGGAAACTGCTGCATACAATATTTTCATGCCCTCTGTAACGTGATAGCTCTTCTCTGCCTCTGTATGTGGTATAGCCTTTGATTGCTCTTTTACAATTGGGAGTGTTGATTCTACCTGGTGACTTGAGATTGGGTATTTGGGTTCAGAAATAGCTTTTATCTGTTCTTTTTGACTGGTCAGTGACTGTGATTTAACAATTGTTAGCGGGGTCACACTCTCTGTTATGGCAGACATTATCTTGGAGGTTTGCTCCTTTGCAATCTTCACTTCTACAACCTCAGGGCTTTTAATTCGATCAGAATGCTCCTCTGTGATGCCTTGGCTTTCTTGAACTGCAGATATCATTGCAGCCATGTGGAGCTGTCTCAGAGGTGTTGCCACGGCTGCCTGTGGCTGTGTGGGCTCTAGACTTACTCTCTCCTGCATCTCATGAGACTGCAAAACAGCAGCTTGTTGAGGTACCTGCTCCTTGTGCACAGTGGCAGATGAAACATCTATCTCACACAGAGAATCAACTTGCTCACTTGCTACAGTCTGCCTATCTTCAGTGCCAATTGTATAAATCATCTGGTGCCCTTCCTGTAGACTGACTCTGGCCTGTCCGGGAAGACTCACACTGTACAAGCGGGATTCAGTTGCTTCTTCAGCCATGGACATTTTATAAGTTTTCTTTTGAGTCAGGTGCTGTTGATGAGACACAGAGTAACTTTTCTGGAACACAGTTAATTCAGCACTACAAGTAGCCTCCCCAAAGGGATTGGAAGCCCTGCATGTGTAAATGCCTCCATCACTCTGCTGTATATCAATCATGATAAGAAAGCCAGTACCATCAGGATCGGTTACAATGCAACAGTTTGGGCTCGGCCGAATTTCATGGCTACCTTTAGACCAGTGAATCTCTGGACGGGGAGTCCCCACCACTTTGTAATAAAGTTTAGCCTCACACCCCTCGGCACATTGTACAGGCAGGATTGGTGTGGAGAACCGGGGTGGATCTCCAGGTATTTTAAACATTTGTTCAACCCACTTTTCTGCTGGTGATAAATCACTGACTTGTACTTTAAGGATTGTTGTGCAAGTAGTTTGACCAAATCTGTTACTTGCGGTGCAAGAATATTCTCCCTCATATTCTTTTGTGACCTTAGTGATAATCAGACTGTACTCATCTCTTTCTTCAACAAACTTGTATACAGATGAAGAACTAATGATTTTGCCATTGTGGAACCACTGAACCGTAGGCTTTGGAAAACCAGATACAGTGACAGTAAATCTAGCTGAACTTCCAACTGTGACTTCTGAAGGTGTAAGCTGGGTCAGAAAAACTGGTCTTTCCTTTTTCTTTTCCAGCAAACTAGAGTAATGTTTTTGCTCTGGCTTGAGTTCAAGTGTTTTAGCTTTTTTGGGTAATTGTAGAGTAGAACTGTAGAATTCTTCTTCTTCCTCCTCGGTCTTCACTGTCAAACTAGAAAACTCTGTATAAAAATAACGGAGGTAAAGATTCACCATAATATTCATACATTAAAGATTCAAGATTTTTTATCAGCAAGAGCGGACATAAATGCCCATATAAGATTCAATAAATGTGGTGCACAGTAACAAGCGTTTTGTGGTAACTTTATTGTATTATTTGGGTCTAATGTACACAGAATTACACAGAATACACATTGCACAGAATCCGCACCTGCTTCAAATAAGTTTTTTTGTGAAACACTTTTCTACTGAGATAGGTGTGATAAATGGTTACATTTGCATCCAAATGTAATAAAGGAATCTAAAAATCTCTCATTGTCATCATTACACTGAGCAAACCAAGTTTTAAGGTGTATCGTTAGAAAAGGTCAAACTATACAGCACAAATAACCCTATATTGGATGAATAATTTACTACCACCTTTAGAGCCTAAAAAAGAATAATAGAGCCTTGCATTCTATTATACGTAATCAGTAGTATCTAAAGTAGTGTATTTCAAACATTTCGATTTTAGTATTCTTATAATCTACAAACATGTCCAAAAAATAAATGAAGAAAAAGAAATATGCATATAAGAAAGAATAAAAGAATTGCAATCATGCAACAAAATCAATGCTTTTTCAGTAACATAAATAATAAAATGGCTCATTTAGCTACCTGATGTTTACACACAGTCCAATATTGCAGTATTCAAATTATTGTGATGTGGTAAACAACTTTTGGTAATATTTTTTATTTAAATTTGCATCTTTAGTAAACTTAAAACTATGTTTATAGATGATCTAATATTTCAACGTAATAATTCAAGATTGACCCACATTACTATTTTCACATTCCACTTTTTAAATTACCGGTAATTAAAGTATTGTATTTTATGTAATTGAATGCAAGTAAGAAACATTTGTCACTTATGCTATTCAGTGTCTAGTAGTAAAAGTAGTAATTTAAAATATTTTAAAATGTCCTTAAGCTTAGGGGAGGGGTGCAAGCCCAGAAAAATCTATACTACATATGAATAAAGCATGAGCATTTTTTAAGATTATTTATTCAGGACTAGGGATCTGTGAATAACAGACAAAAACTGCTAATGCATGATGTGCATGTTATGCAAAGGGAACTATACACAATAATATACATACTTATGTAATGCCAGAAAAAGAGCGATGTGCCTCTAAAGATACTTTAGAAAGTAGCAGCCCTGCAACAGCAAAGTTCACAAAGCATTTTGCTGAACTGCTGTTAAATTAAAACACCTTTAGCAAGGACATTGTTTCTGTGGAACCTGCTTTGTTTTGGATAACACATTTGAATTCACCAGCATCACTTTGAGCTACATTTGTTATAAGCAAATTGAAATGCCCTGATGCCTTCTCCTGGATGATATATCTCGAGTTTGTTATTGGAGCACAATCTTTGAACCACTCTACTGTAGGGTTTGGTTTCCCACTCACTAAACACTGAAGCAGCACTGGTGTTCCTACTGCTGCACTGACATTTTGGAGTGGTATAATGCATTTTGGGGGTGTTTCAGTGACCTGGAAATGAAAACTGCATGTGTTTGTTGATTTACCTTTAAATTCTATTTTGTCTTCCTTTGAAGGTTCAGCAAAGACATCAAAATTTATGCTAACATATTTTTCTCCCTGCTCACTCACCTCATTATCAGTCATGGCTACCAGTCTCACTGCTTTTTGAGACTCGTCAGCTTCCTGTTGAAACTCAAACTCAAGCTCAATCTCTGATGTTTGATCACCATCAAATGATGAATTTCCAACAACCAAATCAAACTTCTGGGGCTGAACTTTAGCACTACCTAGAGATACAGCAGTGAGTTCTCTCCCCCTAGTCTTTCCTGAACACACTTGTGGATTTAATACCATAAGAGATGCCCTACAAAGTGTCTCTCCCACAACATTAATGGCTCGGCATGTGTAAATTCCACTGTCATGACTGTTGACTTTCAAGACCTTTAGGAAGTGGTTGTCACCATCAGAGCAATAAAAGTACTTTTTCTTATCATGAGGAATCTTCATATTTCCTTTGTACCATGATACCACTGGTGAAGGGATTCCCATTAAGGAGCATTCAAACATCACTGTGGTATTTTCCGGTGTTTCTATATCACATATTGGGTTGATAAAACGTGGTGGCATCTCGGTTAACTCAAATGCTATTTTCAGGTCATCACTTTCTTGTGTTATAAAATCCACAGCAGCTTCTTCATACATGCTTGGTAGCACATCAAGAGAGATTATCATACTTTTGTTGTCTGGCGTGTACTCTGGTATAGTAACAATTTTCACCTGTTTCTCAAACTCCTTCACCTCATTCTCATCCAACTCGACCTCTAATAAAATCTCCTGTGGAGAGGGAGATCTTGATAGATCTTCGTCTTCTTCAACATCAAATTCAATTACATGTTGATGGGTAACAGCAGGGGGCGCTGGCATCATTCTTACATCTTGGGATAACACAACAACCAAAGCAACACTTTTTGCTTCTCCAACATAATTAAATGCCTGACATATATACTCCCCTTGATCAGCTTTTGTGATGTTCTGAATTTCCAAAGCTATATTATCACCATCTCTTTCAATTCTACTTCTGGCATCTGGCACAAGTTGAGTTTTGTTGCGAAACCATGTTACTTCTGGAGATGGTAGTCCAAACACTTCAGCACAAAAGCGCAATGTGTCACCTTCAAAGACTCTTCTCTTAGTAAGAGGTTTAAGGAAAGCTGGAGGAATGCCTTGTACCTTCTCCTGAAGGGTTCCTATGCTTGGCAAACCACGCCCCTCTGGAAGAATCATCCCTTCATCAATAGAAAACATAGGTGGGGTTGTTTCAATACCCTCATCATCTGGGGACTGTAGAAACTTTGCAGGAGAATACAGTCCATCACTGGAGCTGCTTGGGGGTCTCTTGTGTTCCACCGGAGAGAATGGATACTCGGGTGTAGTCATAATATCACCTGGAGTCTCAGTAGAGGTGTGGAAGGATTCAGGTGATTTTGGAAACTGAGAAATCTCTGTTGATGAAGCTGGTGTATAGAACCGCTCTGCTTCTGCTATTTCCTCACTGAACGTGCTGCCCATTTCAATTGACATCTCTGACTCTGGTGACAAGGGTCTTCCCCAATCAGATGGTGGGTTATAATAGTCATAAACAGCACTGAAGGTTACTTCTTCCTCCTCAAGTTTTCCAATGCCAGCAGCACCTAATTTGACAGCTTTTTGCTGTTGCTTCTGTGGGCTTTCTTTTATAAAGTCTTGAGAAGATATATATTTCTCATGCTCAGTTTTTTGTTTTACAGTTATTGGCTTTGATACATCTGACACTTCAGTCAAAGCACCAATCTCTGTGCCACTATGACCTCTTTCAATATGTGGGATATCTTCATATTGCATTTTTGATCCTTGAACTCTAATCATGCTGGTTTTTGGTGGTACAGCTAGGTCCACCACATTTGCCTTTGTTTCCAGTGAGATTTCTGTAGCCGAACCAGCACCATCAACTTCCTCAAGGTGACTACCACCTGGTCTAACAAAGGCCCCTTCGCTGACCTTTTTAATTACTTCCTCTACTGCGCTGACTTTTATTGTTGGGCTAGCAGTATTGTCTGTCAATTTTCTTGTTTTTGTACCTAATATAGCTTGAGGTCTGATTAAAGTGGGAGACTGTTGGACCTCAGTGACCTTTGCAAGGGAAACAAAATGATGCAAGTCACTCGAGGCAGGCTCCATGAATGGCTTTCCCTTTTCAGATTTTTCTTCTATAGAATAGGTTGTCTTGTCCACAAATACTGCCTCTGAAACATCTGGAGTTGTTCTTAATGGAGATGACCTGTCTGAAATTAAAGAAGAAACATCAGTTGAAACTTTTATATCGCTCTCTCTAGGACAAGATTGAGCTATCAGTCCTTCTCCATACTGTTCAATATCAAGTGCAACTTCTGGAATGTCCTCCACAGGGTAAGAAGACTGTAGAGTTGACTGTAAAGTTATATCGTCTGGTTCTGCAGTAGGAGATTCTGGTGCTTCAAAAGCCTGTTTTAATTTGGATACTTTCACCTCTGCCCCTGAAGAATGTAAGCCACAGCCAGATATGACTGGCACAGCTTGCTTTACAGTAAGGACTTTTGGTGCACTTTTTTGGAAGACATGATGTTCATCTGACTTACTAAGATCTTGCAGTTTAACAGTATCAATGACTGAAGTAACATCCCTCATCTGAGATTTCATAGTATCTTCATCTCTCATGGACTCCTCCTCATCTTTTGCAGCGATTTGTTTGGTTACTGTGAAAGGATTTGGCAATGTCTTTACTCTTACTGTGGGAGTAATCACAGTTGAGGCAACAAGAGATTTTGTCTGATGATCCGGTTCTAATGTATTGAGAGATGAGAATCCAGAGTCCAATGTTGTGGAATCAAATGACACATCAGCTACACTTTCAGCTTGTCCAAGCTTGTTAGTGGCAATAAACTTGTATATTCCTGCATCAGCATATGTAAAATTATAAATGTAAAGTCTATAGGTTTTATCATTCTCCTCAAATTTGTATTTTCCTGTATTATGATCAAGGAAAATGTCATCATGTGACCATGTGACATTAGGTGCAGGTTCACCAGATATTATACATTCAAGAATGGCAGTTTGGCCCTCTGAGCAGCTGACATTCTTTAGCTCTGTAACAACCTGTGGTGCCTCACCAACATCAAAAGAAAATGTAAACTTGTGCTTCACAGTTTGAGGTGTGCTCTCACAATGTGGTGCCTCAGGTATCTTAGCAGTGGGCTGAAATGTGCCTGTAGGCTCCTCTGTAATATCTAGTACTGGTGTCGGAGCAGTAATTCTGATTTCCACTGGTGAAGAGTGAATGGAAGAGGCAGAAGTGTGAGGAACTTGGATGACTGCTTGTGGTACCTGCAAAGTGAATTTTTTATCCATACCACTGTCTATGAAGGACTTGAGTTCTTCTTCTAATATTTGTTCTTCACTCAGTACTGACTCAATTTTAACTTTCTGAGGTGTCTCAGACCAAATCTTGTGTTCATTATCGGTAACATTTAGTTTGCAAGAAGTACAAGCTTTTCCATATTTGTTTGAAATATCACAAGCAAATATGCCCTGGTGGTCATTTGTTGGATAGTATATTGTCAGGGTTGAGGAAGTTGCTCTTGTACGTACATCAAAGTCTGGATCTCTAATAATAGGCTGCCCATCTTTTAACCAGCAAACAGATGGCTGTGGGTCTCCTTGAAATTGGCATTTTAGTTCAGTCATTTCTCCCCTCCTAACTTCTATATTTGGCAGTAATGTTGTAACAAAAACAGGCTCGCCAGATTTCAGAGCGCTCCCTATCGCTGATTTTCTCAGAGTGGTGGTAGATTCCTGTTTTGGGAGCAATTCTCGATGTTCTGGTATGTCACTTTCCATTCTAGAGTGTTTCACATCCTTTGATATACCGGGCCATGTATCTATCTCATGAGCAGAATACTGACTTTTAGATACTTTCTGAACAGTCTGTTGAGGTAAATTGCTGCCAGAAACAGATGGACTTATTTTGTCTTCCAAATCTGGAGTTGTTGATGCCATTCCAATATATTTAGAAGATAATGCAGGTGTACTAGTGGATTCCAAACCAGCTTCATTTTTTAGAGGTGAGGGTTGAACAGTTTCAGCCGTAGTCCAGTTTGATTCTAGCTCAACACTTTCTTCTTGCTCAGTTAGAATATCTTGTTGCCATTTCTTTAAGCGCATTGTTAGTGCCTCCTCCTCACTCACAAGATAGTCACTTTCAGTCCGCAACTTTTCACTGTCCTCGTGAGAGATAATGCCTAGTTGTTGCTGTTGTGTTTTAGAACTGTCTACCCTATGCTCCTGACCGGAGATATCACTAAAGAACTTCTCCTTTGCTGTTCTTTTTGGCAATGTCTGACCCTTTTCAATTGGTTCGTCTGTAGATTTCTCAGCACTCTGTCCAACAGCAGCCCAGTCAGGTTCCAAGTGAGCTCCTGGCTCATATTCACTCAAAACATCCTGTTGCCATTTCATTATTCTTTGATTTAGGGCCTCCTCCTCACTAACATAACGCTCACTCTCACTCTTCAACTCATTAATTGCTTCCTGTGATAAATGCAACTCTCTTCTTGGTGCACATTCACTTAGACGTTTTCCTTTTGGTGATCTTAAAACCTTTGTGACTGAAGAATCTTTTTTAGTTACCAGTGCAGATTCTTTTTTAGAAATTCTATTTTCAGATCTGAGTGACTTAGATACTTCTTCTGTATCTGTCCCACTCTGTTTCCATGTCCTTGGTGGTTGAACTAAGATGTCCTGCTCCCTCACCAAGCGCTCGCTCCTATGTTTCAGATGCTCCTCACTCTGTGTTATGTGGTCACTTGGGTTTTCCTTAAACAAAGATCTGGAAGTCTTTGCAAATGATGAATCTCTTTCAGATAGAGATGCTTGTTCCTTTTTATGAATTTCATACTCAGGTTTCTGAAAGTCAGATGCTCTGTCTTTAGACCACTCAGGTCTTATAGTGTCTGTGTGATACTCTTCTTCACCAGCCAGGTGCACACTCTCTCTTTTTAACTCATACATTTTTTCTGGTAATGAATATAATTCACTCTGTGTTGCATGTTCACTTCGTTTTTCTTTGGATGATCTCAAAACCTTTGTGAAAGAAGAATCTGTTTGAGCTTTTGCCATAGCAGGTTCTGGTAGAAGAATTTTCTCTTCAGTTTTATGAGAATAAGATGCTTTCTCTTCAGGCCACTCAGGTGTTACAACCTGTGAATGACACTGTGTCCAGGTCTTTATAGGATGAGTCAAGGTTTCCTCCTCACTCACAAAGTGTTTACTTTCATGTTTTGGCAAAATATTCTCTGGAGATGAACTCACCTCACTGTATGTTAACTGCTCATATGGAAGACTTCCTTTGGCCAAAGAGCTTGAAACCTGAGTTTCAGCTTTAAGTTCTCTTTGTTTTATCTTCCCTTCAGGTTTGTGACTAAAAGGTTCTTTCTCTTGAGATGGCATCTCACCTTTTCTCTGGAATGCAACTTGTCCTTGGGATGAAGTCAACTCTCTGTGTGCAACATGTTCAATTAAATGCCCTTCTCTGGCTGATGAACTTGAGGCTATTGTGAATGAAGCATCTTTCTGAGTTATGGGTATTGGTTTAACTTTGTGTGTTTTGTCTTCAGGTTTATGAACATGGGAGCGCCTTGCTTGAGACCACTCAGATGTGACTGTCTCCGTCTGATCCAAGTGAACATCCTCCTGCCATTTTCTAATGCGCTTAGCCAAAAACTGATCTTCACTTTCTAAGCACTCACTTTCTAGGTTTTTCTCAAGGATATTCTCTACAGATATTGCTCTAGGTTGTAACTGCTGGATTGGAACCATTTTGCCATTATTTTGTAAACTATCATCAGTATGGAATGTGTCAGACACTGCTTTGGTTCTTGAAGGCTCTTTGAATGTGGATTCCTCCTCGGTAGCAGTAACGTGTTTGGAGGCTTCACCTGCCTCGAGCCAGTGCAACACAAACGGTTCTTTTGCTTGTACTTTGCTTTCCTCATTCCACTTTTCAAGATTAACATCATCTCTACTTTCCAAAATTTCATATTCTACCTCCTTTCCCGACTCTTCTTTTGGAACAACTGTCTCCGTTGTTATATCATATTTTTCAGCCTTACTTTCCTTACATTTGATGTCCTCTAGAGGGAGCTCACCTCTCATCATTTGTATTGCTCTGGATCTGGACTGAGGTTCAAAAGAGTGCTTGGCCCTTGACTGTGTAGGCTCAACTGACTGTGCGCCAAGTCCCGTAATCCTATCCAGTCTAGACTGAAAATCTGCTGAACCTTTACTCAAGATACCCTCACTTTGTTCACCCTGCCGCACAGTATGCGGGACCTCTGGCAACGTGGAAGGTTTTACCCTCAGTCTGTCCATATTGTCTGTGTAACTAGGTTCACTTGTGACTGATTCCAGGTCAAATTCAGAAGAGGACATTGTTGATATAGAAAGCCTCTTTTTCTTTTTAACTGCTTTTTGTAAGAGATTGAGCTTTGCTCTAACTTCTCCATGGAGGCTGTCCGTGTCACTAAATCTATCACTGTACCGATCGCTGCACCTGTCACTAAGTTTATCACTAAACCTATCACTGAACCGGTCACGACCTGTATTCCTGTCACAGTAAATGTCACTGTAACGATCACTGAACCGTTCATGTCTTTCAAACATCGGAGGTGGAGAACGAGCACGTTCTGAAGCAGTTTCGAGATTACCTTTATCAGGTGTTCTTGATGGTGATGCAGTCCGGAAGTACATTGTGCGAAAAATAGCACTCTTAGGTCTAGTATGCCCTCTTTGCTGTCTCTTAGTTGTTTTATCAAAAGGTGATCCAACACATCTCAGGTCTACTCTGAACTTTCTTTCCTTTGTTTGATCAACCAATGAATCCAAGCTTGAGTGTGATCTATCTGAACGTCTGGAAAGGCTGAAATAATTGGCATCTTGCTCCTCCCTTAATGACACAAGCAGTGATGCTGTAGATTCTGCCGATCCCTCTGTATTAATTGCCATTACTTTGTAACTTCCTGAGTCTTTGTCTTTAATGTCATTTATAGTTAATATTGTTAAGTATGCATTCATTTTACTCACTGTTTGTATTCTACGGCGGTGCTCCTTTTGAATCTGCCTGTTATTATGAAACCACAATATTGTTGGAGTTGGTCTTGCAACTAATTTACATCTAAAAGCAGTGGCCTCCCCCTCTACAACAGATTTAAATTTTAACTTTTTGGTGATGCTGGGCTTAATATTCTCAGTTCCAGACTCTGTGTCAAGACCAAAATCTAAAGCATCTTCAGGATCTGATACACCACTATGCAGCTGTCTTCTTCTGTCGGTGTATTCCGTTCCTTCACTATAAAACATTTCTGTAAGAGAAGGAAGACAGAGTTCAACACAATGTCCAGCTTGCTAAAGAGACTGAAAATGTATTTAAATTGAATATTAACAGAAATATTAAACACATGCACAAGTCACAGAGCCATAAAAAAATAAATTCACTCACCATATTTGTTCGAATAAACGCAAGAGTTGATTCTTTATTAAAGATTTTGACTCGAAAATGGCTTGGTGTTTTGTTCCTTCTTCTGTGGACATTTCTTCAAAGCATAAATTTCTTTTCAAAGCATTAATGTATCCAAATAAAACTGATCTTCAAAAATGAGCTTCTTACGTAGATTTACCTGCTGAATATATCCTAAAATATTCCTTACCTGACTTGCAGAAAGATGAATAAACGCCCTTTCTAATCCTCAGATTGACGGAAATTGCTCGTTGTTCAAAAGATAAAAAAGGCACCTCTAGATTTGTATGAGAAGGCGTTTATTCGAACTAATATAGTTTAGAGGTATAACCATGTTATTTAAAAAGCAAACAACATTAATCACATACCACTATCTGCAAGCCAGTCTAAGAAATATTTGCAGGAGGGAGTTCCAGATGCAAGAAACTTAAGCGATTAAAAGATGTGGCTACTTCCATATCTTTTAAAGAATCATTTCTTGTGGTCTGGAAACTTTTAAAGATTCACATCCTGCACCTTTTATTTTTAGAGACAACCAAGATTCTCCCTTCATGCTCTTAAAGGGAATGAATAGATGCACACCCCCCTTTTCCCAAAATGCCGTACAGCAAGCACTTTATCAGTCAAACTGCTTGCTATTCATGAACATCAAGAGGTCACACAAACAGAAACCAAAATATGAGATATGAAAGTGTTCCCATCAAAAGTATCCATGCAATTTTTACAGTCATCATGAGATAGGACCGAAAGCTCACATTCATCACTTTCACAAAAGGACATAAAATTTTATAAAGTAAAGGATTCTGTTGTCAAGTCTTACCTTTGATTTCTTCCTCAATTTTAATCTCTTCATGCACTTCCTTAACTGTAAAACAGATTAATTTGAAGAAAGGAATCATTAGAATTAATATATGCTTATGAAGAAAATAAGGCACTTGATGTCAGCATATGAGAAAAAGCAATTTATTGCACATGGTGAATATTTGCTTGGTAAAACTAAAACACATGACACACATGGCTACAAAAGGTGAAGATGATAAGAGGTATAACAGCATGCATTTGCCAACCATTAAGAGGTGAGTACTGCTCATAGCTTCTCCTGCTGCATTATTAACTTTACAAGTATCTATTATTTTTAAGTGGCACACTGAACAATCTCGTGACATTACTTTCTTCAACAATTTTATTATTGTGTAGCCAAATGACTGAAGTATGACGACCACCATTCACCACACAAAGAAGAGTCACACCTTCTGATTTCACACTGGATACTGGAGAAAGTTTTTGAAGAAAGTAGGGAGAATCTATAGTGTCTGCTTCTTTGTCGGGCACATGGTCAGTGAAAAGACTTGTTTCCTTTGGTCTCTGCACTTTAGTAAGGCTTCTTGAGTGATCCACTTGTTCATACTGAACAGGTGTTTTACAAATGTCATCTTCTGTAATGTGACATTCAGCTGCTGATGGATAGGTCACAATTTCTGATTTTGGCTTTCCTTCTGTTGCATCAATAAAGTTAAAGTACACAATGTTAGGCACTTAAACTAAATTAAAGTATTGAAGTCAAAAGAAAATGATGACCATGGTGATGATGATTAAAAAAATAGAAAACTCATAGTGAAGTAAATTAAGATCACTGCAATTGGTGGAGTGGACAAGGACACAAAATGGAATGGAATGGAAGTGGATAATTAGATGTTACATATCCACCTTCTACGTTGAGCTGTGCAGAGGTTCTCTGGGTCTTGCCATCTTTACTTTTCATGGTAGAGGTGTATGTTCTCTGGTCGTCATCTAATGATGTCCTAGACTGATGATCTGCAGCACTTTTTATGAAAGATGTAGACAATTTCACAGGACCTTTTGAAGGGATCCTTCCTTCTGATTGGTCAGGTAAATACTGTGATTGTGTCAGGGAATCCATGACATAAGTCAGTGGAATGGGATCAGGTAAAGTGGCTTCTTTGTGAGAGCCAACAACAGTTTTTACGAGTGGAAGCTCTTGCTTATATTCCACCAGTAAATATTCTGACTGGTCTGTGGTTAAACATTTATCTCTTTCCTTGGTTAGTGAAGAGGGTTCTTGAAAGCTGACTTTAGAAGATCCATTAATATGCTTACTTGTCTTTCCAGAAGATGTGGATGTTTGATGAACATCAGTATATTTTACAACTGATTTTGACAGTTTTGTGTCAGGTATGATGTCAAATGTAAGAGTATCTCTTGGCAGATCCTGATCTTTTGGGATCTCCCTGAAAGTCTCTATAGTCTCAAACTGCTGAATTTGTTCACTGGTCATTTTTGTACAAACTTCATCACTCACATTATGTGTTTGTCCAAGTAAATTATCCTCCTTTTGTGTGGTTAAATACATGTCTCTAATCTGGTTATCTGCAGTAAGATCTTGTAAAGTGACTTCTTCTACATGAGAAGCAATAGTAACATTCTTACTTGTCTTTCCAGAAGCAGTCAGTGTTTCCTGAATCTTACCACTTTTTAAGACTGAGTTTGAAAATAATGCTTGAGATTTTTGTGGTATGTATTCAAAAATAGGGAATTCATTCGCAGCAGTATCAACTCGTTCAGCAGCAATTGATGGTTGCTGAACCTCAACGCCTCTTACAACTGACCTTGATGATGTCGATGACAGTTCATCAGGTTGGGTTTCAAAGACAGAAGAATCAGTAGGCAGGTTTTTTTCTTGTTGCACCTGCACAGGTAAACATGACTGGTCTGTTGAGGAAAGGTTGTGTGGGGTAAGAGTAAGAGCAGTGGGGTCTGGTAAATTGACTTCCTCATGAGAGCCAACAACAATGATCTTGCTTGATCTTCCAGCAGGCATTGATGGTTGCTGAACCTCAAAACCTTTTACAGACGATTTTGAGCATGTCATTGAAGTTTTGTCAGGTGTGGTCTCAAAGACAAAAACATCACTTGGCACCTTCAGAGATTGTTGGATTTCCAAACTTGGTTCATTTCCTGATAAAGGTGTGTCTGACACTTTACTAAGTGCAGTGAGGTCTGGTAAAGTGACTTCGAGCAAGCCAGTAATTTCATCTGTTGTATTTCCAGAAGAGGTTGGAAGAGGTTGCTGAACTTCAATACTTCTTAGAGCTGATTTTGTTCCCATCACTGAAGGTCTCATTAGTGTGCCTCTAAAGGCAGTAACATTACTGGGCAAATCCTTTAATTGCAGGACCTCCACTGGAAATTCATGCAGTGTATGTTCAAGATCATGAAATCTTTGGGTTTCCAGACTGGTTCGTTTAAAAAAAAAACCTTCGGAGCTTGATTTGCTTTCTCTATCAAGATCTTTAAGAGATGAGTAATGCAGAAGAAAATGTTAGATAGAGAGTAACTCTAACCAAAAAAAAAACTATACAACATGCTAAAAGGAAAAAAAATACTATACAACATGCTAAAAGGAAGTAGAGGGGAATGCTTTCTAGTGTTACATAAAACCAATTATGGTGAGAAATGTTTGGAAACAGGAGAGTGGACCACACTTCACAATTTGTAATGGTATATTTCTTTACCTAATGGTAAATAAACTTTTATAATTAAATGTATGAAGTTAGTAATAGTGGCTGAAAAGTTTTGAGTCTCACTGAGGAAAATCAGCGAGAGGCTTGTTGAACAAACCATGTGAATCAATAATTAATGATGGTGCATTATTCCAAGATAGTAATCTACTTTAATCTGAATTACCTTCTGTGGTTACAGCAAGGGTAGCTGTGCAAACTGCTTCTCCAGCGGTATTGGTTGCTTTGCATGTGTATTCTCCAGCATGCTCAGAAAAAGCATCAACTATAATTAATGTGGCAGTGTTTGTCATTTCATCGAAATGAAAAACAACATTTTTGCTTGGCTTTATGGAATCGTGGCCATGGAACCAGCTGATCTCTGGTTTCGGCATGCCAGACACACAGGCATGAAATCGAGCCACTGCCCCATGAGGTACAGTGCAGCTAATGATGGGCTGAATAAAATTAGGCTTTTGACCAATTGGCTCCTTCTTTATGCTCTTAATGGTTGTGGAGAGACTGGCTGAGGCATGCCACTGAGAGTCCACATTTTGTGTTTTTCCTGTAGGGAAGTATTGATTTGTCTTCAGCCAGTGCACAGATTCATGTTTATCAACTTAGTTTCATACAATCCAAGTCAGACAAATGCAAAACACTTCATTGGGAAGAACATATGGATTTTCAGAACATGTGAAGTGTGTCCTTTGTTTTTGTAGCTAAATCACCATAATTGAATAATTTTACCACAATGCATCAGTAATAAATTAAAATGCAAATTACATTTTTTAAAGTGCCTTAGCATTCATTGGCAGAAATATAGTTGCAATCATAGAAACATGCAGTTAAAAGAATCTTCCAGTCTTCCATCATCTCACCTTCCAGGTTCAGTACAGCAGTGCAGGAGACCATTCCAGCAGAATTGCGAGCCACACAGCTGTATTCGCCCTCATCCTCAGGATAAACTCTGGCGATCTCCAGCAGGCAGTTATCATCAAACTGGGACATTCGGAAGAAGTTTGACTGCTTGATCTCTTTGTCTTTGCTATACCAGGTAATTGTCAGATCTAAAAATGACACCACCAAACATAAATGATCAATTCATTGTGTGTTTGTATGTATTGTATGTATTTCTGTATACACCAAACCAAATGTAACCAAAATGTAAAATAGTAATGCTACACACATACCTTCTCCAGACACCCGACACTGGAATCTGGCAGATGTTCCTTCTTTAGATGAGGTGTTTTGTATTGGAGATATAATCACAGGAGGGGTCAAAGGTGCACCAGTGTCAGGGGAAACCACCTCTGGAACTACAAAGAAGAATAGTTATTAAGAACGTTATTTTCAAAAAAAGAAAAAAAAAAAACAATAATAATTAAAATTATTGGGCATGGTTTAAGGTTTAATCATTTTCCAGAAAAACCAACTGCATCCAAAATTACTTTTATACCCAAATCATTTTAATATTGCATATTTATATCAAAATATTTTTACTTTCTATTTAAATTATTTTTACATACTTGTATGCACATTTTTAGCCAGTTTCTATCTTATATTTACCTTCGACATTCAGTGAAGCAGAGCTGGTGGCCTGACCATAGTCATTTTTGGCTTCACAAGTATACTGAGCTGCGTCCTCGGGGAAGACCTCAATGAGCAGCATACTGTGTTCATTGCCCTCTCTTAGGAACTTGCACTTGAATCCAGAGGAGAGCATCTGAGAGTTCTTATACCACGACACCTGAGGCTGAGGGACGCCAGTCACTTCCACAGAGAAACGTGCAGGTTTTCCAGCCTCTACAGACAGAGGCTCCATGTGTCTGAGGATCTGGGGAGGCTCAGGGACTGAAAACAACAGAAAATGGTAACATGAAAAAGACACAACTCAATTACAAATGCATATGTTTCATATCTGCCACTCATACACTGATCTTGTATGCTGCAAGGTTGGATTTGCCAACAAGTGTAGTTATTTGGCAACAAGTTCAGGCTTTCTATCATCATTTCTATCTATCTATTTCTATCATTTCTATCTATCACCTAAGCAAAACATCAGTGAATTGAACATTGAATCCTTTTCCATTGCCAACCCTAACTCCAACAAAGTAATATAACCAGAGACTGTTTAAGTGCCTTTCAGGAAGTTATCAAGCAAAGGCATCAGATTCTAACTCTGCCATCAAGTGAAATTCAGTGGGAATTAGATAAAGAACAACACACTCTAAGTCGGGACTATAGCACCTCAGCCTGAAAGCACCAGTCTGCAGCTCATTTGAATCTTTCCTGCTCTTACACACATTACTCAAAAGCATATTGCATGTGAAAATGATTGCAGTTTCCAGATGTAAACACAGCAAAATAAGCAGTGGATATGGAATAAAAGTAAAATTTAGTACACTACAGTAGTCATTTTGTACAGTAACAAGACTCACTGTTGACATGAAGTGTGACCACACTTCTGTTTTTCCCAGCAATGAAAGTGTATTCTCCAGCATCACTCCTGTAGGTTTCAGTAATGGTCAAGCGATGAATTTTCCTAATAGTTGCGTAGCTGAAACGCTTGTCTAGTGCAACTTGGATTTCAACACCGCTTCTCATCCAGCGGCCTTCAATGTCATCCTCGTTGACCTCAAACTCCAACACCGCTCGCTGCCTCTCTAGTACCTGGGAAAACAGAGTTATAATGATGTAACAGAATTAAATGGTGACCATGCCTTTTGGCAGATTCGAAAATATTTGTGGTGAATGGCTAAAATAAGGATATTTACAGTTATATCTTTTTGAGCAGGTTCAGTAATGCGAACATCCTTGCCCTCTACTGTGAGGTGAGCTTTAGAAATACTTGATCCAGCAACCACGCAGTACTCGCCCGTATCTGACATGCGAACACTCTGTATCATCAAGCGCTGTATGTATCTGTCTGTGGAAACTTTATACCTGAAGGGTTAAGAGGAAACAGTTATCAGAACACTAGACTTACTGAGTCATAGAACTTAAAATGTTATGACAAAGTTCTGCACCTTTCTGATATTTCAATTTCTTGTCCATCTTTCATCCAAGTCACTTGGACATTCGGCTCAGAGAGCTCACATTCAAAGATGGCCTTTTTCTTCTCTGTAACCTTGATGTCTTTGATGTGTTTGGTGAACTCAATGACACGAGCTGAAGAACAAATAAAGTATTGTCATAAAGCCACAAAGTTTCTTATTAAAATTTCAATAAATAAAATAAATATTAAAAATTAAATATACCCTCAACAAAAAAAACATACCCTCAACAAACAGGTTTGCAGATGTCTCAGCAGATCCAGCCACAAACTTGTAATCTGCACTATCACCAAAATTCACATTACGGATGGTGAGCGTGTGAGTGAGTTGTCTAGAACGGGTTTGGCATCTATCAGTAGATCTAATCTCAACACCATTCTTCAACCATTTGTAGGTGATGCCTTCATAGTTGACCGTTACTTCAAATGTTATTGTGTCCTTCTCCTGAGCATTGAGGTCCTTGAGCATTGAAGTGATGAGTATAGCTTAAAGCAGGAAAAATAAATATTATGATAACCTTTCAAATACTTTTAACACAAAGTATTTTGTGATTTTTTTATTCCTTTTCATTCAACAATAAAAAAAAATGTATCTGTAGACAAACTACTGTTAACTTACGGTTAACAGTCAGTGTAGCAGACACTCTGTCGTTTCCACACACGAACGTGTACTCTGCAGCGTCGTCCCTGCTGGTGTTCATGATCTTGAGTTGGTGGAGTTTGCCCTGCACCACAATTCTAAACTTCTCACTCATCTCAATCTCAACTCCATTTTTCAGCCATATGGACGGGACATTGAAATGTGAAACTTCACATTCAAAGGTGGCAATGTGGGTCTCTGCAACCTCAATGTTCTTCATGGTTTTCGTGACCCTCAAAGCTGAAAAAATCATAGCATTAAATTGGGTTCTGCATATGCATATGTAAATTGGGTGAAAGATCAGATCTATAACTATTATACTTACACTCAACATGTAAAAATGCACTACAGTGCAGGTGTCCTACTACAGCCGTGTATTCTCCTGCCATGTCCTCTTCAACATTGGAAATTACCACCTTATGTGCTTTCCTCTCTGACAATATCTGAATATTTTCAGTTTGCTTGAGCTCTTGGTTCTTGAACATCCACTTAACTGGGATATTATCATGGGATAAGCTCAACTCAAAGGAGGCAGTGGAATTAAGCAGTGAAGTCACATCTTTTGGCTTCTTCACAATTTTAATTGCTGTGAAACAACAGGACAGTCAGTTGTCAAAACACTTGCACCTCTTGCACCTTATTCAAAGCCAAAATAATGAAGAGGAACAATCAATGGTGAACTTACTCTCAACATTTAGTCTAGCATTAGCAGAAAGCTTTCCCAATTTGAACCCATAAACAGACTCATCCTGGGTGTTACAGTCTTTGATCTTTAAGGTGTGCACCATTCCATCTACTATAATCTCATATTTATCACTTGGAGGAATTTCCACTCCATTCTTGATCCACTGGGCACCTTTCACATCCAAATGGGTCAGTTCCAAACTGAACACTGCTTCTTGTGTCTCAGTAACAGTTTGGTTCTTCAGTGTCTTCTTGATCTTCACAGCTAAAAAAGGGAAAAAAAGATTATTAAGGACAGATGTCTTTCATCAGTTCAGCTGCAGCTGTGTAAGTTCATAAAATATATTATTATATAAATCATTATTATATTTACCTTCAACTTTCAGGTTGGCTGAGGTCTTAGAGTTTGCCACCTGGTAAGTATACTCTCCAATATCTTGTGGTCGGGTGATGACAATGACAAGGCGTCTCACAGCACCAATCTCTTCACTCCTTATATTGTCACTAAAGCTAACAGGATGTCCATCCTTAAGCCACTTGCCCTCAGCAGAAGGGTTTGCAACTTCACACTCTAACTCAGCAGTCTGGGACTCAACAACAGTCACATCTTGCAGGGGTCTGTTTATGGCCCCACCTAGTGGAGAGAAACAAAGCATAAATGAGAAAGAATCTTCATAAATTTAGAGTATCTGGTACTTCTTTATCATATGAAATGAAGCACAACATGATTAAAGGAAGCATACCTGATACAGTAAGCTTTGCACTTGATGTCTTCTCACCAGCTGCAAAAGTGTAAACCCCTTCTTCATCCTTCATGGTATTGATAACTGTGAGGACATACTTTGTGCCCTTGGAGTCAATCTTATATTTGGGACCAGCTTTGAGAGGTTGATTTTTAAAGGTCCAGTAAGCATCAATGCCAGAGTGAGATAACTCGACCTCAAAGGTGACATTCTGGGTTTCGGTACAAACACGGTCCTCCATGTGCTTTACAATACTGACCTCTAAATAAAGCAAAAGGCAATGTTAAGGCTAAGACACCAGTTGCATACAACTATGATCTAGTTAGATCTGCATGTGATCAGTTATAACAGTCATGAACTAGCTGCTTGTATATTGTTTTGTTTAGCATTTCTACAACATATTTTAGGTGGTAAAGACAGTAATGTGACTTTTTAGACTGCTAATGTATTTGTTATAATACTTATGCTATTTTTTAATAAAGAATCCAACTTTGACATTGAGTTAGAATAAAAGGGCAGTGTAATGACAGGTTTACCCATTGTGGGTATGTCACTGCTTTATTCCGCAGAAACACTTACTCTCGACAGAAAGATTGCATTTTGAATCAACTCTGCCAACAACAAGTCGATACTGTCCTTCATCAGATGCGTAGGTCCTGTTCAGTACTAAGCGCTGTTTGGAACCCTTAGCAACCATCTGAACTCTGTCGCTAGCCGTCAGCAGTTTTTCATTTTGGTACCACTTCACAGAAATAACGTCAGCAGCTGAAATTTTAGCTTCTAGGACGGCCTTGGTGCCTTCCACTGTGCTAACATCCTTTAGTGGAGTTACAATACCAATGGCTGTAAAAAGTAAAATTTAGAATTTTGAACCATTAAATACATACTGAAATTGAACCATTCAATACATATAAAATTTAAGATTAAGCTGAAATTAAATTCAGAATTACTGAGTAGAAGCAGAGACTTACTTTGCACAATCAGTTTTCCTGCAGTGGAAATGTCATGAGCAGGAACAACAAAAGAGTACATTCCGGCATCGTCGTCTTTGGTGACATTTTCAACCAGGAGTTTGTGTACAACTTTATCAATAATTATGTGAACCCTGTCAGTAGCAGAGATTGGTTGCCCATTCTTCATCCAAGTTCCCTCCACATTCTCCTGGGAGAATCGCACTTCAAGTTGAGCAATATCTCCTTCACAGATGGTCAGGTCAGAGAGACCTTGCAGTAGAGTAACTGGTCGCACTGCAACATGAGGAAAAAAGGCATTGTATTTTTGTCATATCTCTCAAAGACATCATGCATAACTAAATTAATTAATTAACACTGAAATTAATTGTACAAAATATAACTTACATTTCATCTTCAAGGAGGCACTGGTCTTTAGATTGCCCACTTTGAAGGTATATTTGCCTTGGTCTTCCTTCTTCACATCTTTTACACTCAGGCAGTGACGTCCACGGCGGGAGGACATAACATATTTAAGGCTTGGGGTGATCTCTTTGTTTTCGAAGTACCAGGTACCTTCAGCATCCTCTCGGGACAGTTCACACTCAAACTCCCCAGAGTAAGTCTCCGGTACTTCAATGCTCTCCAGATTTTTCAAAATTTCCAATGGTGCACCTAAATAAAAATCCCAATGTTTATTTAACAAATTTTAATGTATTTTAATTCATTTAGAATTATTTTAATATTTTTTATATGGAAGTCAGTGCACCGTATGTTCTGCAAACACTATCAGGACACTGAATCACGTCTTGTTTTAATGTTAATGCAATGATATAGTAACATATTAAAGGAACAAAAAGATCATTGATCTAACCTTCAACATGGAGTCTCGCAGATGTTCTTATGTGGTCATCCTCAATGAGAGCACAACTATATTCAGCATCGTCACTCATGTTGATGATAAGCACAGACAGGAAGTGCACCTTTCTGTCAGAGTGCATTCTGTATTTGTCCCCAGAGAAAATCTCTGCATTGTTCTTTAACCATTTCACCTTGACAAAAGGCTCATTGGTCTCACATTCAAAGGTCATAATGGTGTCCTTCTCTTTGGCATACATATCCTCCAGTTCTTGAGTGAAGCTGATAACTTGTTTGGCTAAGTAATTTGGACCAGAAAAATAAGAGATGATTTTTTTTTGCAGATATAATGTAGTAAGGTGTGCAAGCAGTGTCAGTAGTGGTACATACCTTGGACCAGCAGGAAGGCATGACTGGAGGTCTCTCCTGCAATGTTAATGGCTTTGACCATGATGCTAGCTGAGTCTTCTGCTTCAACATCTCTAATAACCAGCTCACATACGTGGTCCTCAGGCCAGTACCAATAAATGCGGTCTGATTTTTCTAGCAATATGCCATTCTTGAACCACTGGCATTCTGGATCTGGTTTTCCAACAACTCTGCAACGAAAGCGAACCTCTTCACCAAGGCCAACAGTCTGGCTCTGAATTCGTTCAAATATTTTTGGTGCCTCCATGCTAGGAGAGAGAGTTATTTTGTCAGGTCTGATAGTGGGAATGGTTAGTTTGCCTTCTTCTTCTAACTTCTTCCTCTCAGATTCAGGTATTTCCTTGGTCCAGTGTAGAAGCTCCTCCTTTCTTTTCTTCAACATTTCTTCATAGGACTCATCCTTCTTGCGAGATTTAAACTCCACTGAGGAGATGGCTTCATAGTAGCCCTCTTCAGTCCTGCGTTTGAATTTGCTTCTCAATTCCTCTGTCTCTTCTGGAGATCTTTCATGAACAACTCTCTCTGCCCTCCTCAGTTTTACCACTTCTTTGGCTTGTGATGGCTCAGCAGGTTTATCCACCTTCACAACATCAAAGGATACTTTACCGGGCTCTGGACCAGAAACTTCTGGACCCTTTACCTCAGGAGCACGCCGCAGGATTGACCGGAAATCCTCCCTCTGTTTGATCTCCAGCTTAACAATATGCTCAGCTGTCCCCTCAGGGTTTTCAGCTAATACTTTGACTTCACCTGAATCATAAGACTTACAATCTGTAATCTCTAGGTAGTGAATGCCATCATACAGTAGTCTGAATCTTTTGCTCTTGCGAATAAGTTGTCCATTGAGGTACCAGTTCACTTTTGGGGTCGGGTAGCCAGTAACTCTGCAACGGAATTTTGCAGTTTCCCCCTCCAATACACTCATGGGTTCTGGGAGTAAGACAATCTCAGGCTTCGTTTTTTCCATCAGCTCTTCTGTAGAAACACCTGATGGAGCCCCTTCATGAGCAATACGCTCCATTTCATCAATTCTCTGTACCTTTCTACCCTCTGGCAACTGACTTTCCTCAACAAGACTTTTCTCATCTTTCACAATCAGGGTAGCAGAGGTCTGATCAACACCAAATTTGTTGGTGGCTCTGCAAGTAATGACACCACTGTCTCTAGCATAAGCAACTTCATAGTCAAGACTGCAATAGCCAAATTCATTTATCATGCGTAACCTGTTAGCAGCTTCCAAAGGTTTCCCATCATGCAACCACTCAACAACCATGTTGGGATCACCAATAGGGGTCAGTCTGCATTCAAAGTGCACAGGGCCAAAACGCTTGAGTCTGACTGAGGTCAGTTTCTTTTTGAAATGAGGCTTCTGCTGTTTCTCCTTGTCATAAAGGTCACCCTCCTCCCATTGCTCCTGACCATAGCGCAGATGCAGCGGCTCCAGTTCTGGTGCAGCAATTTCCTTAGCTTTGTAGGTTCCCTTAGGAATAATGAGTTTTCTTTCTGGTTGAGGTTCAGCAAGCTCCACTTCAACATTGACTCTGCACCGAGTTGTATCTCGTCCAGCTTTGTTAATAGCTGTGGCTGTGTACCATGCACTATCAGCACCCGTGGTTTGGGGGATCTTGAAACGTGCCTCACCCTTTGTACCCTCAATCCTGAAAAATGACAGAATGTTAACAATTTCATATATGTAAATAATTTTATTATAATATTAAGATAGATGACTAAACAAAGATAATTTTGTCAAACGGGACACTCACTTAATATGAGGGTACTTGTGAGGAGAGATGATGTCACTGTTTTTCAGCCATACAATGTCAGGGAGAGGGTTTCCTATGGCTTTGACAGCGAGTTCAACCAAAGTTCCCTCCTTGATGCTAAGATTCTTCAGCTTTTCAATAAATTGTGGTCTAACCAAGTTTTCTTTAGCTGTAAATTACATATGAAATTAGTACATGGGGCTACTAAGTTCTATAAACTGTTTAAAAAAATTATGATAATTTGAAAAAAGCTTGTGGCATTAGTAAGAAAACCTACCTTCTACAGTGAGAGTCATAGAAACAGTGGTTTTTCCAGCTCTGTTCTGAGCAACAACTGTCCATTCTCCAGAGTCTTGAGGCATAGCAGGACCCACAATCATTGACTGTGTTCCATCTTCCTTCACCACAATCTTATGAGTGTAATCATTAACCACTTGTTGTCCTTTTTAAAAGTAATAAGCAAAAATCATAATGATAAAGGTGTTTTTTTTGCTTTGTAACATCACAGCATTATTTTGCAGAAAATACACAAACTAATCATACAGGACAAGGAAAAATATTATAAACCTATAAACATTCTTACCATTGTGGAACCAGAAAGTGTCAGGCATGGGTCTTCCAACAACTTTCAAATCGAATCTAGCAGTTTGTCCTTCAGAGCACCTGAAGGATGATGGCTTCATAACAAACACAGGTTTGTAAAGCCTTTCCAGCTGGGACTCGTCTGTCTCGTCGAGCCTACGAGCAGGGGAACGGCTCACAGAACGACCTGGTGAGCGCCCAGGGGAGAGGCTAAGTGACCGTGCAGACATGGGCGATTCAGACCTAGAAGAGGAATTTAAAATTCAGGTCCGAAACATGTAGCATAGTCAGTAAAACGTATAAAAACTACATTATTTATGGAAACCTGTACACTGCATTAAGTACCAAACAATTTCAGTAAGAACTTACTGTACTCTCCTCACGGCCTCTGCCTGAGGATAGTAGGGTTGAGCAGAAGCTGTAGACTCCACATAGAGTTTCCCTGAGCAGACGGCATTGCCCTTCATGTTACTGGCTAAAGCTGTGTAGATTCCTTCATCTTCTGGAAGCACCACAGGAATACGCAGACTGGTTCTACCATCCTGAAGAACCTCCATCTGATAACGGCCTCCATGTTTGATACGCTTCCCATTTTTGTACCACGCAATCTATGATGAGATCAGGAAGGGAATGTGGCTTCATGAATATTTACAATATTTTGGATACAAATTATATCAGGTTTAAGGAATTCAGGAATGAAAAAAATATGATAATTGGCTTATGCTGCATTTTATTCTCTCAGTGATATGTGGTTATTGATGTTAGTTAATGCTGTTCAATACCTTTGGCAAAGGAGTTCCTTCCATTTTGCAGTGGAAAGTAACCCCCATTCCTTCCATGATTCTGTAGCTTTTGACTGGAGTGCTGAATGAAGAGCCTACAGCTTCATGCTCAGCTACGTTCATTAGCATCTCCTCTCCATCCTCTATTACCAACTCCCGATAGGTAATCGTTAAGATCCGCACCTCAATCTCTTGGATTATTCTCTGCTCAATCGCAGAGATCTGGAATTCCTAACAACAATAATAATAATAATAATAATTTTTAGTTTTATCTTTTATTTGGCTTCTGTTGAGAACACGAGACTAAAATTAAAACATATTTACCTTCTCTGTGATAAATGTCTTCATCAACTGTGCCTGTTGAGCCAGTCTCTTTTGCACCTCAGGGGGTACCTCTGCCACTCTGGGCTCTGGTACTACTGCAGTCGTTATTTCTGTTTTGTATGTCACTTCCTGTGTTTTCATATAAGCTTCATATTCCTCTGTAAAATTAAGCATGCATGCAGATGTTACATTACCTGAAGGGGTTTTGACATTTGGATGATACCATACACTTGAAACGTTTCAAAACCATGCCACTGACCTTCCTCCAGGAGGCTGATGGAGGTTGATACTTCTCCATGCTGATTCTTGGCAGAGACTGTGTACTCTCCTGCATCATCAGCAAAAGTCATGGAGATCTCCAATTTGCATTCCCCTGTGTCTTTACTGTAGATAACTCTATATCTAATGAAGAGGAAGACAGGTATAAGTTTACATTTATGTTGTGTGAACTGTTTATTGTAAGTAAAGTATACATTTTTTTAATTATTATTATTTATTTTTTATAGGTCATGTGACACTACAGATTACCTGTATCCGGTGGTAATTGGAACACCGTTCTTCTTCCAGTAGATGTGGGGTTTGGGGCTCCCTCCAATCTGGCAACTGAAGGCCACACTGCCACCTTCCACCAGTTTCTGTGTAACTGGCTTCCTCACAAAAAATGGAGGTGCAGCTGCTCCGACGTCCACAGTCTCGGGCACAGCACTCACGTCTGAGACAGCCTCTTCTTTTGGCTCAACACTAGCCATAGCAGAATTGGCACCATATGATTTCAGTGATCAGAAATTGCAGATGATTTCATTAACTCATGCTTTTTGTGATTTAACTACTTACGGTTTCTCCACAGTAATCTCTTCTCGACTCTCAATTTCTTCACATACTGAAAAATATGTGGGCAGCGTGAATATGATTGTGGGCAGGAAATGAGGGATTATGAGGTCATTTTTCATCCATTCCTAAATGACACTGTATAATAAAGTGTCTCTTAATTGTATCTTTTAACATGAGTTCAACTGATCAAAATATAAAGCATTTATACCTACCTTTCACAAGCAGGTAACAAGACGTGCTGATAGTTCCAGCCTCGCTGGTAGCAGTGCAGGTGAATCGACCGCTGTCCTCAGCAAAGGCCTCTCGGATCACTAAACGCGCATATGTGTTCTCATATGTGATCTGGAAGTCAATGGAGCTCTCAATCCTGTAGTCCTCTCTGAACCACATGATTCCTGGTGTGGGATGGCCAGTGATCTGGCACTCCAGAGTTACTGATTCTCCCTCAGTAACGGTCATGTTCTTCAAGCCCTGAACAACAGAACAAAAACGAATTCCACTTATTATACCACCAGTATACAAAGAAAATATAAATAAATCCCATAGATATATAAACATTTATGATCAATAATTATAAACATGCATTAAAATGGCATATTATCTTTTTGAGGCTGCAATTAATGCACAATGTGAACTTCAAAACAGACAGTAGCAAGAAAGAAACAGTACTACAAGCAAAAAATAAACCTGTAAATACTTACAACAGTAACTGTTGGAGGCATAACTGGTTGCTTGGCTTCTGGGGGAACTGCTGCCTGAAGGACATACACAAAACAAATTATTTATTACCTTGGAATTATGCGCCAGTGGAACCCGAGTTAGAAATTGGGAAGCTTGTTAAAAAAAGAGAATGTTAAAAGAGAAGAACATGTCTCTAAAATGTAAAGACAGAATGACAAGTGGAATCTGCGATTAGAGAAAGAAGGTGGATGGCAAGGAGAAATCCCCAGTTAAGCAGATGAAATCTGTAAGAAAGAGTGTTAGAGTTGGGTTTACTCTATGTGACCACACAAGTGACTGATTATTTGACCAGACAACAAACATCTGCAAAGAGTCATTCGTGAGATTATTTACAATCATTAGCTTGGCTGGCGAGCATCACGTCAAACTACAAACCTGTATATCCCATTCTCCTGCATATGAAGCACCTATCTGTCTCTGTAACTCTGTGTCGAAATGTGACTGATATTTCTCAGTAATATCTCTAAAAGGAGGATGGGTTGGCTCTGGAGTCACTCTTGTCTCCACGCCCTTATAAGTCGGAGGCTTGACAGGCTTGATGATCTTTTGAGCACCAGAAGTGGAGGACAATTCTTTGTGCAGAGTGGCAATTGCAGAGCCCGCTATCGAGACCTAACCAACCCAAGGAAAACAACATCATCACCACTGACCGTAACTGAGAGTTTACTTTTGTGTCATTAGCCACTCCAAACAGGAATAATTCATGAAATTGTGACTTCTAATGGAGTATGGGATGGAATGGATGATATTAAAATGTAGAAAGTTAAGTATTAAACAGGTGAATCCTAATCTGTATGAAATAAATTGGGGGCTACAAACTAACAAATTATTATTTTTATTTTATAATGGAACGGACTAAAAGAAATGATATTAGGATGCATGATGTTAGGGTTATGACTAATGCAAATTTCATTCACAATAATTATATGACTACTCTGGAAGTTTTTCTTTTTAATTTAAATTTCAGGCAAGCAGGATATACTGTACTTTAATGAGTTAAGTAAGATTCTTTGTCGTTTTGGTTTGTCATAATTTCTACCTTATGTTGCTTGTTATTATATCCTCCAGTATCCAGTGTAAATGTTAAGATCCAGTTCTGCTTGCCTGATATCATGCTTACCTCATAGCTATGTTCGGGTTTAGGGACGGTAACTTTTGAGACTGTGAAATGTGGCGTGGGAGATGGTGCAAGGCCAGTCTCCACCTGTGGTCTAATCTCAGTAGTTCTTGGGATCTAGCGCAGACCAGTGGAGATAGGGTTGACATGTTGGAAACACAGCATCAACTCTCACTAAATATAAATGTAGTCCTTCATGGAGGCATAAAAAGACTCCTAACCTGGGTGACATGAACAGTCTTTTCAGAGGTATCCCTCAGCATGCCAGTAGAAATGTGCAACTCTTCCGTTCTACTTGTGACCTGTTGCTTTGCCGTTAGCTCGGTCTGCTGTTTAACAGCGATCTCTTCTTCAGTCACAGCACTCTCAACATGCACAGGCTTTCGAACACGTGCCTGATCGACAGCAGCAAGCACCGTAGCAACAGCTCCCGCCTTCATACCATCGCCCTGGCAACAACAAGAGTGAAATCTAGCACATAGATAGGAACCATAGCATTGACTAAAGACGCAAAATAAATCCACACACACCGGGGGTGAACTCAGTATCACAGTCAGTGTGAAATTCAACCCAGTTCATCGAGAATTTCATCTGATGTTAGTAAGTGGAGTGTCCAATGGTGAATCACAAGAAGGACTAAATGGTGAATCATGTGTAGTGATCAATGTAGTGGTCACTATATATTGTTGAGTGGATACAGTGTTAGGAGGTGATTTCATTTGATGGGCCATTTCCACAGAACCTTGTAGTGTTTCCTTCAGAGTATAAAATATCCAGTGCACTACTGTGCATCTCAACCACTCAGTGTGAGGTTAGTTGACATGTTACACTTAAACACGGTGCTCTCGTGGTCACTCTGTGAACGTGATGAGAGTGAGATGATCAAATACAGCTACCTGCTCCTGAGAGACAAGTGTGCAGGAGGCAGAGCTGGTTTCCATAATTTGCTCAGAATGAGACCCCACGATCTCTATAATGCTATCCTGCTCATGAACCTCCACAGACGAAACCTCCGACAAGGGCTTCACCTGCTGTGTCCATGACGAAAATAATCATAGGCTCAGCTTGACCATAAACAATATGAGAGGTCAAATTAAATTACAGGTAATTTTATATATATATATATATATATATATATATATATATATATATATATATATATATATATATATAATTAGATATTTAAAAATGTGTGTTAATCTATATGTAATTGAAACACAAGGTAGGTGGCATAAAGTATCGTCATGTGGTGTGGGAAATGTGAAAAGCACTTTCTTGACTGTTTTGTGTGACATCTACAGATATTTCAGGGAAGGACCAATGAAAAACTCTCATCAAAGGGACAAACACACATTAAAATGGGCCACAATGGAAGCTAAAAGTTTAATTTGTGGAAGTCGATGAAATCACAAAAAAAATGGAGGTGAATGAAAGGGTTGGACAGATGACCATATCACGGAGTGGCCAAACTACCTGGTTGATCGTAGGAGCAAGGATAGCAGTAGCAGTACTGCTCTCTACAGCAGGAGGCGCTGTAGGGCCAGAGGGACCCTGGCGGTTACGAGCCTCGTCTACTGCTGCCACAACCGTGGCAACAGCGACAGATTTGTCATCCATGCTTTGCTGTTCCTTTTACACATGCAGGTAAGATTAGGACGCAAGATAGTTTTAGTCTTTGTTCATATAGCAGTTGCTCAGCATTGCAGGTACAGACCTACTTTATCATTAGAAATACCACAAACAATCACTTTGCATGCTTCTCTTTTTTATGTACTTGTATTAATCCATGGTAGCTTTACAAAATGTCTGCAAAATATCCGATCTGAAAGCTCAATCCGAACAACCAAAGGTAAGAAAAGATTATGGCATCTGCTATGGCATATATCATCTGCTCCTTTCCACACATGCAAAGCAATTTAGTTCACATGTAAATGCGACCCTCCGTACCTCTTTGGGGACAGGTGGTTGCGGCTCCACAACTGCTGGTTCCCAATGCATCTCTGTGCGGACCTGGGCCTTGGCCTTCATGCTGGCCACATAGCTGGACTCCGACACGTAGCCTGCCTGCTTCCATGGTGGCAGGACCTCAGCACCCAGAGCGACCTGCTTGCGAGTTAAAATTGGAGACTTGACTGGTCTAATGGGCGATACTGACAGTCTTGTGGAGGGTGATACAGCTCTGAAAGTTAAAGAAAAAAAAACAGCGGGTGAGGGTGTTTTCAAATAAAAAGCCACAATGATCAGTTACATTTACACTTACAAATAGGTCCATTTTTTAGGCAATAATGGTAGAATAATACGACTTTTCCTCATCAACATTCAATTAGCTCCCTTCTCCATTCTTATCAGTCTCCATTCGATCAGCAACTTTTGCTCACATCTCATCCAGCCAGTCCAGTTCTACTGAATGACTGTTACGTCTTCATCACTCGTTCCCTCTGTGATTCTTATGTTTCAGTTTCACCTTGGCGTAATGGTACACCCCCCTTTAATTTATTAGAATTTATTAGAGTTTCTCTAATAATTAAGTCTGGTTATATTCCCCGATGTTGGATCTTCTGGCGTGAGTCATTCTGTCTGTTATCCGTGCTCTAGTCTCGCTTCTCCTTCGTGGTTAAAGTTATTGTCTGGATGGGTATAGTGTTTGTTCTTTGTCCTTGGTTGTTGATTCATACTCATCTATCGTTTCCGTCTTTCTTAATCCTAGTGATGGGCAAATGAAGCCTCATGAAGCAATGAAGCTTTCCAACCCTTTGCTTTGCAAAAAGGTTAATTACTCGAGGCTTCATTCATCACTCACTAGTGACATCTGCTGGTGAAACTGTAACAGCCTTGTCATTCAGTTGGATCATACTTTCAAAGATTTGTAAATGCAATATTGTCACAAAGTTTCCATCAAACTCATGTTTAGTAACAGGAGAATCAATTAAATCATACTTAATTGTCATGTTTTAATTATTAAAATGATTTGTAGCCAGTCTAATCCTTGACCATCAGTGGTTGTGTTGGGTTTTCTTGTATGTCATGGACTTTTTTGACAATGAAGATATGTTGTACTTTACTATATTGGGAATTGAGTGATTGTTGAGGCAGACTGAATATTTTGAGTTAGAAACTGAGTTAAAAAACAGAATGTGTTTAAAATAATCGCTTCTTGGGGCTTCTAGATCTGGTTTTTAACATTACAAATAAGGTTTGCCTCTTCCAATGGTTTTAGTCTGTTTTTGATGTGTGAATCTGATGTACAACCTGATCAAACAAAAAGAATTTAGAACGTTCCAGATTTTAAATTAAAATTAAAATTTAACCACCTACTACAACCCATGAAGCAACAGGGTTCATAGCGCTTTTATTTTGAAAAACGATACGCAAAATGAAGCAATGACGTGGCCGAGGTAATCCGAGGCCTAGGCTCTGTTCGAAATAGCATACTACATACTACTGGCGTACTGATCGAGCCCCAAATCAGTATGCCGTATGCAGTATGTGACCAAAATTAAATTTTCCAGTACGCAAAACATACCCGGATGACCTACTACTTCCGCAAAATATTCCAGTACGCGAACAGAGCTATCTTCGTGGTGTACTGCATCCCATCATGCAACACTACGTTCACGTGACCTTGTAGTATGCTTTGCTTTTGTCGCATACTGGAAACTGTACTGCATACTACTACGAGGACCAGTATGCAATATCCAGTATATACTGAGTCCAGTATGCATTATCCAGTATGTAGTAGGCTATTTCGAACAGAGCTCTCGTTTGTTGCTGATCACGTGATTTTGCTCAATATGACACAAGCTCTGAAGTGGGGCTTCATCGGACACGCCCCCTTTTTACTCGGTACACGCCTCAAAGCCTCGCTTCAGATGTCCCATCACTACTTAATCCCCTGCCACCAAGGATTAGGTGAAGTAGCCGATTGCTTTTGTCCTTGGTTTGTTTGTTTGAGTTTGGTTTGCTGTTTAATACTATCGGTTTGGTTTGGCATATGTGTATTTCCTTAGTTGTGTTGATGTCTTCGGTACGGTTGCGTATCTGTCAGGTTCATTAGATTTGTGTCCCATTGAGTTTATATCGGCATTCCTGTACTTCTGTGGGTTTGTTCTTTTGGTTTTATTTTGTTTTACTTCTTGTTTTGTTTGGATCGTTTAGCTTTCAGTGCCCATGTGAATTCTTTGATATCCTGGTTTGTGTAGTATGTTTGTGTTTTGGTCATTGGTTGTGTTTTACGCCGAGTCACTGGGTCAGCACGGTTGGCCTATACGAGGCTCCAAGTCGTACTATTTGTTCACCGTTAATTCAGAGTTGTCTCGTGTTGAACATGCCTCGCCGCTCCCGTGTGGTACGGGTCGGTACGGTTAGCCTCCAAGAGGCTCAGTGTGTCTCAATAAATTGAGTTATATCTCGCATTTGCGTCCGTTTCCTCGTTGCGAAACGTTACAGACCAATAGTATCAGAGGCAAGTGAATTAAACTATAACCCTGAAGAAGCCAGGCTAAAGCACATTTACGTAGTTTAATGAAAATCCCAAGTACCTGACAGGGGTCGGTGTGGGGGCCTTCACGTGCCTCACGGGAGATGGTGACTGCTGGCGAGTAGCTGCAACTTTAGTCACTTGGGATGGAGGGGATTTGGAGGTGGGTTTAGGAGGCACACGAGGAGGTGTCTTATGGGCTAGCTGTTGAGTTACCACGCCTCCTTCAACTTGCATCTGCAAAGCTGTGGACTCAAAGCGAGTCTCCATTTTCTGTAGATGGAACAAAAATCATGGATTAACAAGGCAGCCTTGCCCATTAATGGTAAAGTCAGTTTTGAAGGATAAGTGCTAAATACCTTTTCCACTCTGGTTTGGCGTGTCTGTGTAATCTGAGAAGTTGAAATAACTGTCTTTGTTTTCTTTGCAGGCACGGCTTCCTCCTCACCTGTGCACCAGTTGTTTAGTTTAGATAAGACACTTTAATACTGGCACTAAGGACACAGCTCCTCAAAGACCACAACACTGCAAAGTTCAACATTTCCTTGACTTGTACACATCAAAATCAGCTCGCAATAGGGTTTGAATGGGATTTGATAACTTGTAAATCAGGGAAAACAATAAACTTGGCAGTACTGTGGCCTTCTGGAGTCTAACCCCTTTAAAGTTTGCTTTAAGAGCAAATTTAAAGATGAGCAAAGCTTTAGTATGTTCACAGCTTTAAGGTATAATCCTTAGGCACAACGAACTATAAAAATGTACCTTGAACCAGTAGTTCAGCAGTAGAGGTAGCACGTCCACTGCTGTTGGTTGCATTGACGGAGTAGGTTCCAGAGTCTTCAGGGAAGGCCTCAGCTATCAACAAACTGTAAAGGTCTCCATCCTGAACAATCTGGAAGTCAGCGGAGCTCTGAATCTCAGCTCCCTCTCGGTAGAATTTCACCACAGGTGTAGGGATTCCCGTAACACGAACATCCAGTCTCACTCTGCTTCCTTGTCTCACAGTCATGCTCTGTAGTCTCTGAGTGAAGTTGGGCGGCGCAGTTTCCGCTAAAAATAAAAAGATTGAAAAAACATGACCATGAAAATAGATAAATTTACATATTGTTGCTCTTCTCCAAACCTCTGGGTTGTAAATGAAACCAACCATCTAAAGTTCTGAATGACAACTTCAACTTTAAGATATTTAAATCCACATTAAGTAAAATCACAGCCCCTATTATACATGCTGTGCCTCTCCCCAAACCACCCCACTGGGATCCCAGTTGTTGCCTAACCAGTTGAGCATCGTTAATTAATGCTCGACAGTGCTAACCATCTGTGAAACATGGAAGCAGGGGCAGAGACGCCCCTGCCTCCAGAGAGAAGTGCCTGATTTTACAGTGTGACTGCCGTCAACAACTACGGGATGAAATCTGAAGAGCACAAAAGCACAACAACTCAACAAATGCCTCAGAACTCAGAAACTGTGATTACACTTTGCTGCAGGACAAAAACAGATTTTTCTTTAAACTGTTCACTACTGAAGACAAGATCAGGGGACAAAATACCCTTTGTATTACAAAAAATTCAGACTATAATTATGCAAAGGAGTTTCAGTCCTAAATGTACTAATTTTAAGATGTTAATTTGGCCAATTACACATGATGCCCTGAAGTAAGAGTTTTTAAAAGAAGCCAATGTGACTCATATAGTTCCCCTAAAAATATATATGCTCTCAAATTAATGCTGACAGCACAGTATACAAGCAGCATATGACCTAGTAAATAACAGTACTGATTATGATTTCCCTGCTCTGGACACTTTAAAGAAATAACTAGATTAAACACAAATGGCTTGATCTGTGATCAGTGAAACAGTAACTGACTAACATCTAGTAGTTACTGACTAACTATTGGTCATTAACTACTGGATGTTAGTCAGTTACTGTAGGTACTAATTACTGAACTTTTAAACAGTATTCAGAAGACATACTCTATAGATCTAAACTTTGCACCTAGACTGAAATTAACATAGATTTAGCTTCCCTGGCACTTTAAGAGTTTGACAGCTGATCGGTTGTTAGGTGGGTCCAGAGGTGGGTAGGAACGCATTACATTTACTCCGTTACATTTACTCAAGTAGCTTTTTGGACAAAAATGTACTTGTAAGAGTAGTTTTAATATGAACGACTTTTACTTGAGTAAATATGTGCTGAGAAAAACGCGACTTTTACTCCGTTACAATCGGATTTGCGCTGCGCGCTACCGTTACTTTCGTTTTGTAAATAATTAGTCTTTTCAGTGAGAAGACTGACCAACGTCTGGGGAGCGTGCCAAGATGGACGAGTGAGCACACGCTTTCACCGAGCGCTGCGAAGTTTCAGTCTTTGTTAACAGTGGAGTTATAGTTTGTTCTTCAATAAACTGTCACTGCCTTGACACTCTTATACCACGAATAGAGAAGAGAATTTGAACATGCCTGTAAAACGCGATAGGAGCCGAACTTTGGAAGGTTCAAAAGCCTCGCCGCCTGGAGCTAATGCTAATGCCGGCAATATGCTAATCGATAGCCTGCATAGCTACGCTGCTCCTGTGACTCTTCCTGTAGTTGAGGACGATCTGGAAGACTTCCCTTCCTTTCTTGTCACTCCGAGCAAATCGCCAGCCCCAAAGAAGGTGATGTATACTCGTGATAACTCCGAACAAGCCAACGCTGATGACATAGTTGCCTCGCTGTCTGCACTGATAAATACCAGGTCTGACAACATTGAGAAAATGGTCGGTGCAAATGCGTTGAAAATTGAAGGCTTAA
This sequence comes from Brachyhypopomus gauderio, assembly GCF_052324685.1. Classification (NCBI taxonomy): domain Eukaryota; kingdom Metazoa; phylum Chordata; class Actinopteri; order Gymnotiformes; family Hypopomidae; genus Brachyhypopomus; species Brachyhypopomus gauderio. The sequence goes on from NC_135214.1 coordinate 12,981,192, forward strand.
AGAAGACCATTGATTTTGCCTGTGCTGAAATCAAGGACATAAAAGAAAAAGTATCTACACTTGAAAAGCGAGTTTCTCATGAGGAAAGACTGGTAGAGGACTGTCGTTTAAGGATTTCTGAGCTGGAAAGATACTCACGGAAATGGAACTTGCGACTTTATGGAGTGAAAGAGCTGGAGAAGGAAAATGTACGGCAGAAGACCATTGAGATTTGTCTGGATGTCCTCCCAGAATGGAAGACCAAGCTCGCTGATGCAATCGATACAGTGCATCGTCTCGGCGCCAAGCGACCAACTGCCTCCAAGCCTAGAGGAATAATCCTACAGTTCTTTTCACGAGTCTGCAGAGATGCTGTATGGAAAGCTGCTAAGACATCCCGTTTTTTACGGGACAAGGGCCTGAGATTTGCAGAGGATCTCACTAAAGAGGACAGAGATCGCAGGAACAAATTGTGGCCCCTAGTCGAGAAGGCCAGAAAAGAGGGTAAAACAGCACATTTTGTTGGAGGCCGGGCCTTCATTAATGGTTCAGAGATTAATCCCCCTTCCTGTGGTAACAGCTGTAGCTTAGCTCTGATTTGTGTTTTTTTCTCTCATTCTCATCCTTAACAATGTGACTAAAAAACACAACTGTCTGATGCTGGCCTGTATAGGCAATGTGTTCAGTTGACCTGTTGTTTGGTTTAACTCTGCTAGCATTTCTTGTTAATAATGCAGCTCTCGGTTCCCTTTAAGTGATATTTGTATTGAGCAGTTAGTTTTCATTAGATAGTTTTTTTTTTCTTTTTTCTATTCACTTTGTCTTTGTCTATAGTTTCTCTTAATGCCAGGGGTTTAAGACAGAACTACAAACGTAAAGCTTTATTTCTGTTTGCCAAACAACTTAATACAGATTTCAGTTTTTTTCAGGAATCCCATTCCTTATCTGATGATACAAATTTTTGGAGATCACAATGGGGTGGTGAGGTCTGGTTCTCCCATGGGTCTGAGCGATCTGCTGGAGTCACCACAGCTAAAAACACCTTCTCTGGAAATGTCTTGCATTCAGACTGCGACTTAGTGGGCCACTACATTATTCAGGTGATTAGATACTATAATACTATTATTATTATTGCTAATGTATATGGCTATAATTCTAAAGTAAAGAATGACAGTCTACTTGATTCAATAGAAAATAAAATCCTCCTTTGGCTCTCTAAATACCCAAACTCTCTTATTATTATTGGTGGGGACTTCAATGTAACCTTTGACAATACAGTTGATAGATGGCCTCCAACACCATCCAACTCCAACCTGAGTTTACTGTCTGTGCCACGCTCATGTCTAAAGACTCGTGGAGACCGAGCATTTAAGGTGGTTGCTCCAAAACTGTGGAACACACTTCCTCCACATTTAAGATCAGCTGACACTGTAGATACTTTTAAAAAACAGCTAAAGACTTTCCTTTTTACGCAGGCGTTTAGTTAGTGGTGGAGGTTGCAGCCGTTGACCTTGTACACTGTATTTTATTTCTGTTTTATAGTGTGTGTTTTTGTGTCTTTGATTTATTTTATTTTATTTTCCGTTGTAAAGCACTTTGTGGCTTGTGCCTGTGAAAAGTGCTATATAAATGTATTTTACTTACTTACTTACTTAACACAGTCTTCGTCATCTAATGTAAAACTGAAGCAGATTATGGCTAAGCTTGACATTATTGATATTTGGAGAGAACAATTTCCTAACAACAAATCTTTTACCTGGAGTAATAAACTGGGAACAAAACAATCCCGCATAGATTTTTGGCTAATTTCAAATTCCGTTGAGAAAAATAAAGTCATTTGTGTTGTAAGTCATCCTTACAACACCTCTGACTGACCACAGGGCGATATATATTAATATACAATTATGTGTATCTCAGTTTACTTTACATAGATCCTCATACTGGAAACTAAATAACTCCTTGCTTGAGCATAGGTCAGTTAAAAAGGAGATTGATAAATTATCTAGCCAGTTTTGGGATAAAGCTAGGAAAGAGAAATCTTATAATTCTAACTGGGAGTTGTTTAAATTTGAAGTTGGTAAATTCTTAAGAAGGTATGGAAGTTATGTGGCCAAATCTAGAAGAGTTGAGGAAGAAGAGATAATCTCTAAAATTGCTTTGTTTTATTCAAAGTCTCCTGAGGACATCTTACAGGAGGATAGATTGAACTTATTAGACCTTCAGAGTGAACTGGATGATATATATCGACGCAAAGCAGAACGGGCCTTTGTGAGATCCAGGAAGAAGTGGTTGGAAAAAGGGGAGCAAAACTCTGCATACTTTTTTAGGCTGGAAAAACATCGCTCAAAAAACAATACCATACACCAGCTAAACATTGGTGGTGTTATTTCTGAAGATACCAAACTAATTTCAAATTTTTGCTGTAACTTCTATGAAAATCTTTACAGTTCTAAATATGATGAAGTGGCCACAGATATATATTTAGCATCTATAAAAAACTTGATAACTGTGGATTCAAGTGATAAAGATTACTGTGATGCCCCTTTCACCCTGAAGGAGGTACTTGTTTCCATTGACTCTCTTAAGACGAATAAATCTCCGGGTTCAGATGGCCTAACTTCAGAATTTTACAAATGCTTCTCAAAACAGTTAGCTCCATTTATGCTACAGGTTTTTATAGAAAGCATAAAAAAGAATGCACTCCCTTCAAGCCTTACTCAGGGCATCATCACGTTGATCCCTAAGTCTGACAAGGATGTACTTTTAATTGATAACTGGAGACCCATTTCTCTCCTCAATAATGATTACAAGATCTTTGCCAATGTGCTTGCTAAGAGACTTAAAGTAGTCTTGGACACAGTTATTGGTGAAACACAGTCAGGCTTTATGAGAAGTCGTCACATCTCAAATAACATCAGACTTGTACTGGATGTGCTTGATTACTCTGACTTGATAGCTGATGACGGCTTCATTCTCTTCCTGGATTTCTATAAGGCCTTTGACACAATAGAACATCAATTCCTCTTTCGTTCTCTAGAAAAGTTTGGCTTTGGTACTTACTTTGGTAAGGCCATTCAAACCCTGTATGCTAACAGCAATAGCTCTATCAAATTAAAACATGGTATGACCCCCAGATTCAACCTCAAACGAGGTATCTGGCAAGGATGTCCACTTTCTCCCTATCTATTTTTACTTTCTACACAAATTCTCGCAACTCATATTATTAACAGTAATATTCAAGGAATCTCCATAGCTGGCAGGAATATTTTTATTAGTCAATTGGCCGATGATACTACACTCTTTCTAAAAGATGTAAATCAAATACCTATTGCTCTCAATATCATCAATGATTTCTCTAAGGCTTCTGGTTTATGTTTGAATATTAAAAAATGTGAACTGCTACCAGTCAAAAACTGTGATGTTCAGTCTATCTGCAATATTATGGTAATCACTAGTGGGTGTGTGTTCTAACTGCACAGATGGGTTAAAGTTACACAGGCCTAATAATTAGGAACAAACAAAAATACAAATTATTTATAATAAATAAATTTTATAGATTATATTTATTTATAATAAATTATTTTTGTTATTATTAAAAGTCATTGTTTCCAGTAATTCAATTTCCCATGATGTCATTTATTGACACAAGGCATGCATTTACTCACTACTTGAGTAGCTTTTTATCAAAGTACTTTTTTACTTTTACTCAAGTAAATTTTTGGATGCATACTTTTACTTGAGTAACATTTGGTTCAAGTAACAATACTTTTACTTGAGTAAAATTGTTGAATACTCTACCCACCTCTGGGTGGGTCTGATATAATCAATCAGCTGATCACATCAGTAATATATGCAACTGCTTCATTGATTGTTCATACAAATAAACATCTTTGTGATAAATGTGCCTTTATCAAAGTTCTCAAACATATACTCAAGTACTTATACTCAAGTACTGACCCTTATTTTGGCACATATATATATAACATGTTCTTTGCACTACATTTCCACTGTTCAATGTACATGTACAGTGCATTAAATATTATTAATCCCACTTATAATGTACTATAAATACTTGTCTGTATTTCTTCCAGGATCGACATCCTATAATTTTTTATTGGCAGAGTACTCAATTTGGCAGTGCTATGAACTGCACACCTAATCTCCACTTCTCCTGTTACCTTACTTGGATACCAGAGACCTACAACAAGCACCAGCTCACAATTCCTAAACGCTTAAGAATATAAGCAACTCATAACATTTAAAACATTTGTAAATGCATTCCATTACAATAATATGAGAGCTTTTTTTCTTTTGCCTGTGATTTGACAGGCATTGTAAACGGATACGCGCATGGAGTAAATGCTTAAAATAAACGGTTATGAGTTACCTCTTTTGCTAGCCTTAACCATTTTTGTTAAAGTAAAATGGCAAAAGTAAATAAATATACTGCTTTGCAGGTTATGCGAGTACACCCATGCATCCCCCCGTAAAAACACTGTTTCTTGGATGTAAAACACCGTCTCTCACCTGTAACCAGGAGTTCAGCGGTGCTAGTGGCTTGTCCAGCGCCATTGGTGGCTCTCACAGAAAATCTTCCGCTGTGTGCGACTGTCACGGCAGGGATCCTCAGAACAGCGCGGCCTTCGCTGAACGAGATCTGAGCGCCGGGCAGAGCGGCAGCAGTAAGAACCTGGCCATCACGAAACCAGCTCACCTCAGGAACTGGATTACCTGGAAGAGAGAGGGCCTCATGAGCAATAGTAGTTGGGACTGTAGCCACATCAAGAACCAAACTTCAGCAAACTAGACTAATTATACTTATACATACTGTCTGCATGTCTATAACTCACTGCCAGAAAATAGAACCCAATCCAGTTTAAACCTTTATGCGCTGCCTAAAGGAATACAGTGCCAATCATACCACTATCCACAGTCATTAAATGTTAACCAAAAAAAAAAAAAACTGAGGTATTCATAGGAAATTTACTAGACCCTTGTTTGTAAATGAATACAAATCTGTGTAAAACCAATTTATTCTGTTGTGTTCATACAGGCACAATTATCAGCCTTTTGTGGCTGATAAATAAACTGAATGCTTGAATGTGTATGATTTGGTTTCTTACCACTAACTTGAGCTTCGAACGTGGCAGCACTACCCTCAAGTGCCACCACGCTCTGAAGCGGCTGTGTAAACGTTGGCGCCTGCGTTGTCATGGTAACAGGCACCCTGAGGAGAAAGCATGCAACAAAACGCTGATTATTAAGGCCTGTGTAATCACCCTCAGGAATCATGCAAACACAATTATAAAGAAATTCAATTACAGACAGGGTATTTTTAGCTGTGGTCAAATTGACTAATCGTTGATGTGACTCCTCAGCACCTGGCCAGGGTCGGCCTGTCACCTGAGAAATCTACCACTCCCTGGGGTTTGGGTGTTAGCCCAAACACTCTGGCCACATCGACTTACAGCTCACAGACATGACAGCAACAACTGGCATCTGTCCCTCATCACAGTGCTGCTCAGTTCTCGTTTAATCACTGTTGACTTATTCACAATGACTACTCACTTCTGTCATCTTACACTATTATGTGACATAGCCATATCAACAGGTCTCATTTCAAAAGGTGAGTCAGTCATATATCTTTTCAGTAATTAATACAGTTATCAGTCTTTTAACACAACACCACAAGTCTATTAACATTATAAGCCTTTGCAAAATAACTTTTACTGCTAATAAGTAGGCACATATCAAACAGAAACACATTTACAGTTACCAGTTTCTGTTGAACATCGGGAAATTACTAATATATATATAAATGATCTAATACATATGTAGTTGTTTTGAAGATATGTGATATTTGTCCAGGAGGGATGTTATGAGGCTGTACCTGACCTTTACCTAAAATAAAGTAGGTAAATACTTAAAATAAATAAAATAAAGTGGAAAAGTAACTATTCCAAACTCTAAAAAAGGATAGCTATTGTTACTTTGAATGTACCTTGTAAATGAAAGTTAAATTCAAACTAAAATGATCTTAATTCCAATAAAACAATTATTTTCGCTTCAGCTGAATTCTACCCACGTAAAGCACAGACACACTTTCATACACGTTTAGGTTCAGACCTCATAAAGTAGTTAAAGGAAACAATAAATGTAAAATAAAGAAAACTCATAATTCCATGTAACTGACCTAGTTTTAGCAAAAAATCAAAACCAGGCGTAGTCATGAGTATTAAAGTTATGTTGACATTCCCCACAGATGGAACATGAATCACTTCGTCTATGCTTCTGTATTTCAGAAAACAGCATGAAAACAGCTATTGTCACCTTATAAAAATAGGGGTTAGAAAGTAAAAAAAACTGCACTACTCAAGAAACAAATATATATATTTTTAATTCCAAGATAAAAACTCCCTAAGAGACTGACGACCCAGTGTCACAAAAGGCAGAGTCTATAAATAAACTGTGCCTAGTCTGATTGACAGTCACCATGTGGCACATAGCTGGAGGTGCAACTGATAGCCCTACTGCTGATTCCCTTAAAAAGACATTGTGGCCCAGCTGGGACAGCACTCTAATGCTATCACAGGCTATTCTTGGCTTTTCTGAAATCATTGCACTATATAGAAGCCCGGAACACTGAGAAGTCTCAGTCTAAAATCAGTTATTGCCTAAAAGAAAGTTATCCCAAACTTCAGGTTCCATGACAGACAAGCATGGGTCAGATTTCTCAGTGCTTTGACTGTTACCTTTTTTGTTGTTTTGCAAAACATCACACCAGAAAACAGCACAAATGGAAAGCAGTCTGCTGGTGCATGGGCAGAAAAGGACAAAGATTACTTACTTGTATCCACAAGAGTGCCTCGATCTGTAGGGACAGAGCCCAAAGGTGTGTTCACTTCCAAAACAAACTCCTTATCCAGAAACGATTTAAGAAAATCCACTGTGAGAACAATTGAGCCTCAGAAATATCCCCAAAAAACAAAACTACACTGGCTGTTATCCATGTAGTTTTGCTTTTCCTTGCAATCCCTACACCCGAGGCAAGGCTGGGAATGCACCAACTGCTCAGAAGTGCTAACATGGTAGTTTTACTTTATATACCCCTGGACCTGACAGCATCACTGCTACACTGTCCCACCCCATTGGTCAACCAGGCATCATGGGAGATGGAAGCCATTTTATGGACGCTCACACCTGTCACTCACTTAACGCTACTCAGGCCATGCTAATGCAGGGTTTCTATACACCCCTTCCTAATATAACATCAGTATCCTCCATGCAGATACAATTGCTCAGACTTTCAAACTAAATAGTGGATTCATTGTTTGTTTGTTTTAGTTTTTGTGTCTTCTTAGGGTCAATAAGATTTATTTTGCCTGTTTATCAGATCAAGGTTCCCACAGTTCTTTTACACAAACTGAGAAGGAGAGAAATGCCTCTATCACAACAGTGTCGATTAACCTGTTACACTCTAGTTTACAAGGAGAACAGGGTGCTGGGCCTCTACCAAATTCAAAATCTGCCAAACTAACAGCGATCTTAGGAGTTAACATTATGGATGTATAGAGAGTGGGGGGTTTCAGCATTCTAAAATAGGAAGGGTAAAGCAAGTTAAAGATAGACAGTGACCAGCGGAGAAGGAATCTATGAGTAACACAACATGGTAGCTCACATTCTTGATATTGTGAAGGGAGAATTTAATAAAACATAGAGTCATCATGGTAGAGGTACAATTCAAAGTGTACAGATGTATGATCATTGAACACATAAGAGGAGTGTTGAGAACAAAAAGATAATTGTACTTTTTAAAATCACACCAAATCTGCATTATTCATAGATGTGGAGAATAAATAAGTGATTTATATTGTGAATGTAAGTTCACAAAGTTCTTGCATTTGCTTCTTTATTATAAGTATCATCTGTTGTTATTCATCTGGAGTCCATGGAGCTTCTGAAATGAAATCCAAACCCCTCCTCACTCCTGGATTCCTGGTTCTGAAGTGAAATCCAAACTCCTCCTCACTCCTAGGTTCCTGGTTCTGATATTCCATTTCTGCACTCAGTTTCGGTCCCAGCTGATTTAGAGGAACAGGACAGGTCGCCTGGCACCACAGGATGCTCTGTTGCTGCATGCAGTGGAGATCTATCACACAGTTGCAGTCTCATTTAATCAGCACCATCTCCATGAACAAGACAACACGCAAAACTGCAACACACTAAAAATATAAACGTGTATTATTTTTTCTTTAGTTTTGTTGAAGTTAATCAGTTCAACATTAGGTTATGAAAAAAGAATTTTATTGTTAAAGGAAGCGGATATCTTATAGTGCACAGAATAAACCATAATCAAGCATGCAATACAGCCGCAATTGTATGGGTTATTGTGGATAAATGGGTGGGGAACATTAACTGGCATTAAGTACACTTCTGAGCCCAGAGTTGACACCTTTTTATGGCTCTTGACTAGTCCATTGCCATTTGGCGAATCAAAGAAACACAGTTCACCCCCTATTGCTGTATGGTTTTACAGTCAGCAACCCCCACAATTAAAACATCCTGCTCAAAAGCATGTTGTCTTAATTTCATGAGGTTACGCTACTGATAAAGTTAATCTGACTTTTGGGATTAAAGTCTGGAAATATCAGTCACTGAGTTGAAATTTACAAAGACAGAAACAAAGAAAGCTGTAGCTCTTAAAAAGATGGACCAACAAAGTGATGATGAGAGAGGTTTTTAAAGCTCTCGTTTGAGTTTCTCCTGACCAGGACCCATACCCTCCCTCAGTGCTTTTGGTAATACGAACACACACTCTGGAATATGATACCTCAACACATCTCTTCAGAAACACACAAGTGCCATTTTGACTTTTCACCTCAATGGAAGAAAAACACCATGTGAAGAGTGAACTTTGAATTTTGTTCACACTCTCAGATGCCATTTAACAGAAATGCAAAGGCATTTCCTTATAATCATTTCCTGGCATAGTTTAATTTGCCATCTCCACATACCACAACATTTGTGTTCCTTAAGCGTGGCATGTGAGATTCATTGGCGCCTGCACACACAGACCCGTGGATGGCGCCTCTTTCTCCTGCTAATACATCTGCTGCTTCACCCCAAGGAGGGGAGCTTCAGGCGCTGAGGTTTTCATTTACTCATTTTTTCATTTACTGCGAGAAGGAGTAGTACCGTTCTACAGAATTCACATACATTCGTCTGTTAATAACCCTGCTAAGGTTTTCAGTAGCATTATTAATAGGCTACTAATGTACTGGTAATACTAATGCATACTAATGTTATCAAAGGAATCTTTGTATATGTTAAAGCAGAAAGCTTGGCTGTTATCTTTGACACTGCCACCTCTGAAGACGCAGGGATGAGAGACATGGCTTAGGTATGTTCCCAGTAGGAAGCAGTTACTGACTAATCTAAACTGAACCACAGCCGTGCCCGGTGATAACAGCAAAGAATATCTGCAAGTGTTCAGGTGAAGCTAATTGAGTGCTTGTCAAATGTTGCCTGGTGTTGACAATGTGCTAATCTCTTAAGCTGAGACATATTCCTAAACTAATGTTATTCACCCCTCCCCAACCAATGAGCTGATCTCTTAAGCTGAGACTAAACTCCTGAACTAAAATGTTATTCACCCCTCCCCAACCAATGAGCTGATCTCTTAAGCTGAGACTAAACTCCTGAACTAAAATGTTATTCACCCCTCCCCAACCAATGAGCTGATCTCTTAAGCCGAGACTAAACTCCTGAACTAAGATGTTATTCACCTCTCCCCAACCTTTCAAACACAATCTAAGGACCAACATTTTTAAGATTTCACAAATTCTGAATTGGTCCATGCCCTCCAGGTTGTGATTGAAATAAACCCTGACCAACACTGGTGGTGTGGATTGCACACTGGCTGCTGTGTGCATTAGCCTGAGAGTAGTATGGAACATAAACACTTACCTCACTTACTGACCTTATATTAAATTACGCAGGACTCGGGAACCCAGACACTGCACAGTACACAGTATAGCTCATGCAACCTGCTGACAACTTAGGTGTGAAGCCTCCCGTTTCAGAACACTTGACAGATATCTCATTAGTAAGGTGACGACTCGGTCTGCTCACGACTTGCAAGGCGACTATTCATAATTAGTAACTGCCAGTAGACAGTGAATGGTGTAGATTTCACTTCAAATTAGTACTTGGAACTACAACTTTTAGTCATTTTATTATGTCGCAATAGCATTAGAAATACCAGACAAATATATTTCTAAACAGATCTTTTTTAAACGTGATGTTTTAAAATCACTTCAAATTTATTCATGCTAAATCAAGGTTATGCCAAGTCACATCTTTCTCTAACTCAGATGGTATAGAACAAGTATACAGGCCAGTGTTACCCCAGACGGCAGACATTGAGGTCAGTTAGAGAAAAGCCCTTCGTTAATGAAGCACATATGTGATCTCTGCTGACACATGCTGGTTCTTCATCCACAAGACCCCTACTACTGCAAATTTAATACCAAATTTATACCAATGTGTTGCATTAGCTGTTGAACATAAGCTAATTCTGATTCAATTTTTCATGCCTATACACTTAAAAACGTGTTTGTACATGCTCAGGAATGTCAGACATGTCTTGTAATTTTATGCTCTTATATGTTTATAATTTATTTAGTATTTCTGGAATTTTATCTTTAGATTATCTTGGAAGTGAATATTTTACATTTGTTTGTATATATATATATATATATATACTGCTCAAATAAAGGGAACACTCAAATAACACATCCTAGATCTGAATGAATGAAATATTCCCATTGAATGCTTTGTTCTGTACAAAGTTGAATGTGCTGACAACAAAATCACACAAAAATCATCAATGGAAATCAAATTTATTAACCAATGGAGGCCTGGATTTGGAGCCACACACAAAATTAAAGTGGAAAAACACACTGCAGACTGATCCAACTTTGATGTAATGTCCTTAAAACAAGTCAAAATGAGGCTCAGTATTGTGTGTGGCCTCCACGTGCCTGTATGACCTCCCTACAATGCCTGGGCATGCTCCTGATGAGGTGGCGAATGGTCTCCCGAGGGATCTCCTCCCAGACCTGGACTAAAGCATCTGCCAACTCCTGGACAGTCTGTGGTGCAACGTGACATTGGTGGATGGAGCGAGACATGATGTCCCAGATGTGTTCAATCGGATTCAGGTCTGGGGAACAGGCAGGCCAGTCCATAGCTTCAATGCCTTCATCTTGCAGGAACTGCTGACACACTCTAGCCACATGAGGTCTAGCATTGTCCTGGATTAGGAGGAACCCAGGGCCAACCGCATCAGCATATGGTCTCACAAGGGGTCTGAGGATCTCTTCTCGGTACCTAATGGCAGTCAGGCTACCTCTGGTGAGCACATGGGGGGCTGTGCGGCCCTCCAAAGAAATGCCACCCCACACCATTAGTGACCCACTGCCAAACTGGTAGCAGGTCGCTCTCCACGGCATCTCCAGACTCTGTCACGTCTGTCACATGTGCTCAGTGTGAACCTGCTTTCATCTGTGAAGAGCACAAGGCGCCAGTGGCAAATTTGCCAATCCTGGTGTTCTCTGGCAAATGCCAAGCGTCCTGCACGGTGTTGGGCTGTGAGCACAACCCCCATCTGTGGACGTCAGGCCCTCATACCATCCTCATGGAGTCGGTTTCTAACCGTTTGTGCAGACACATGCACATTTGTGGCCTGCTGGAGGTCATTTTGCAGGGCTCTGGCACTGCTCCTCCTGTTCCTTCTTGCACAAAGGCGGAGGTAGCGGTCCTGCTGCTGGGTTGTTGCCCTCCTACGGCCTCCTCCATGTCTCCTGGTGTACTGGCCTGTCTCCTGGTAGTGCCTCCAGCCTCTGGACACTACGTTGACAGACACAGCAAACCTTCTTGCCACAGCTCACATTGATGTGCCATCCTGGATGAGCTGCACTACCTGAGCCACTTGTGTGGGTTGTAGAGTCCGTCTCATGCTACCACGAGTGTGAAAGGATCACCAACATTCAAAAGTGACCAAAACATCAGCCAGAAAGCAGAGGTACTGAGAAGTGGTCTGTGGTCCCCACCTGCAGAACCACTCCTTTATAGGGGGGTCTTGCTAATTGCCTCTCATTTCTACCTGTTGTCTATTCCATTTGCACAACAGCAGGTGAAATTGCTTCACAATCCGTGTTGCTTCTTAAATGAACAGGTTGGTTTCACAGAAGTGTGGTTGACTTGGAGTTATATTGTGTTGTTTAAGTGTTCCCTTTATTTTTTTGAGCAGTGTATATATATATAATGTCCATTCATAATGTTTTGACATTCCTGAGGTTCACCCTCTCCAGAGACACAGCACTTGCTGTCTGGCAGCTTCTCCGTCCTCAGCACATATATATGAAACACATGAGATTTTTAAGAGCCCAGTCATATATAACTTTAATGCATGGCCAGGTAATAATTAAAGTACTGTATATTATCACTTACGAAAAAGAAATAAAGGTACTTTTGTTTTTCAAGAACACGTTGATCACAAATGATAGTTTATAACTTCTAAGTATATTCATAACCGATGATTATGCATCAAATTCACTGATGTTGGGATGTATCTTGGTGATAAATAATGATTCATCTTGAAAACATTTTACCTAAGAAGATACCAGTAAATCTGAATATCATTTACAGAATAGAATTACATGGAAAAAGGAAGAAAGGTCTATGTAGGTGAAGGTGCACAGCAGTTTTATTACCAGTGTTTAAGAGTTAGCAATGAGTTTTAAAGTGTGTGGGGGGATCATTCTTCAAAGCATATTCTTCTAGAGTTCTGCAGCAAACAGTGGAGGTATCAGGTCATTAGAGAATGGAGAGTGAACAACCACATGATTGTTTGGAGTCCGTGTGTGTTATAACACCAGCAGGTAGAGGAGCCAGAGAAGAACACAGAGGGTGCCCAAGCAGGTGTGCAAGTCCAGTTTCAGAGCGTCAAAATCAGGGCAGCTGTTACCTTTGACCTGCAGCACAGAGCTGGAGCAGATGGTGCGGACCGAGTTTGAGGCACTGACCATGTACTGGCCCGAGTCTGCCTCTGTGGCCCGCTCTATGAACAACACATGCTTGCCTTCTTTACAGGAGAGCAACACACGCTCCGTGTCCCTGTTCACTTTCTGTCCGTTCTTGAACCTGAAGCACAGAGTGAAGGGTCACGTCACACAATCACAGCACACAACATACACACAGTGGGCATAACGTACACACGGTGGGTGTAACGTACACACGGTGGGTGTAACGTACACACAGTGGGCGTAACGTACACACAGTGGGCGCAACGTACACACAGTGGGCGCAACGTACACACAGTGGGCGTAACGTACACACAGTGGTCACAACGTACACATAGTGGGCACAACGTACAAGGAGTGACACTGGAATACGGGTTATGCTGTGTGGAATAAAGCCAGTAAAGGGGAGAAGTTAGAAAAATTGTGGTGTTAGAACTCCACAGTCAGAGCAACAGAACAAGGAAGATTACCAAGTAAAATCATAACATGAAATGTTAGTAGGAATGAAACAGAAATTGGAACACTGCACATTCAAAGCGAACACGTTCGGGTCGGGTTATTTTCTCAAAATCTCCAATTTTCATGCAATGCAAAAATCAGCAAATTATATCTGAAAATATGTAACTAAATCTTTTGAAGCCCAACCTTAAGTTTTTAGCCATTTGGAAAATGTGACTACACTGCGTTCCTGAGGACGTCTTATCTCAAAAACTGAAAAATACACTCTGAACTCGAAATGGAGGTCCTACTGCAGAATTATTGTCATGAACTAAAACAATTTAATGAACAGTTTAATCATTTTTTTATCCAAGGACCAGGAAATTCCAGTCTATTGGTGCAGTTTGTTATGGGCTACCCACCAGGTTAAAGAAGGTTCAGGGAATCCAGTGACTTCCACTTCCAGGGTCACAGGAGAGCCCTCCATAACAGTGACATTAGACAAGTGTTTGAAGAAGTTAGGGCCGTGTGTTGCTGCTAGGTTGTTCTCCACAGCCCTTGAGGCTCCCGCACGTCTGATTTCCTCGCGTATGGCCGCGGGTTTGCAGGACTCGGGGTCCTTCTCAGGTGTTAATGGTTTAGGGGGGACATGCATGTTACCAGCCTGAGCAGTAGAGTTTTGGGCAAGGACAGGTTCATGCACACACTCCTGCATCTCGGTCCTGCTCTCATGCATGGAGTACAGTGTTTGGTGGCACTCAGTGACGCCCCCTGTTGGTAGGATGGGCACAGGCTTGCTGCTCTTTAAGATGCTGGAGATGGTGCTTGAGACCAGGGTTGGGGTTGGCACGGTCAGCGGGCTGGGGACGAAGGAGGATGACTCCGTCCTGAAGCGGCCGGAGTGCAGGTAGCTGTCCCCCTGACTGGGTGTGGCCTCGGGCTGGTACTGAGTCCCCTCCCCGTGCTGGCAGTGTGACAGTCGGCTGTACTGATTCACAGGCAGGCTGTGGGAGCTCACGCAATAGCTATCGTCCAGGTCATTCTCGGACTGGACCATGTTGGACTCAGGCGTTTCAGAGAGAGGAGGGAGAGAGATGTCGTCTGGAGAGGCACACTCATATTCATCGTTAGAGAGGGACTCTTCGGTGAGGTGGTCATGATACTCGCCATCAGTGGACACTCCAGGGTCCGGCACACTTTTGGAGAATGTTTCTGGAGGAGGAGTTTCACCCTATAAGCACAATAAGAAAAATACAGATTTAAGTGGGTGGGTTGGGTGGATGGATGGATGGATGGATGGATATCATAAAAAATAAGAATATTCTGGTCTGTTATATTTTTTGTTTTCTTCATTAGGCTTGCATTTCATGTCATTTTAACCATTCGGATAAACCAATAAAATCATTGTGAATGTGTATTATTATACAATAATGAATACAGTTGAGAGGAATCAAGATGACACCCAGACAGACTAAACATGCACCTTGGAGTCTGCGTGAATCATGTGTGGAGCCATATGCGACCCTCCAGCTCCACGGGCCCTGCTGTGCTGGACACTAAGGGGTGTGGAAGCTTTCTCTCCACTCTGAACCTCCTTGCGGATGTCTGAGGAGCCACGAGGCATGGGGTTCTCGCCAAGAGTAGGTGGTGGCGGTGGAGATATGTCCTGAGATGGCCTCTTGGTCTGCTGAAGGGTGGAGGGATCTTGCTCTCGTGGAGGAACCTTGTCCCTCTTTCCAGGTGGGCCAGACGTCCGGACGGTCTGCGTGTGTGAGAAGGAGGTGTGAGTCTGCTCCTTCCACTCCACTGTGGATGGGCTGGCGATGGTCTGCACGGTGCTGGTCCTCATGTAGGTCTCCTGCGTGTAACGCCGGCTCTCCGGCAGAACTCTGAGCTGTAGCTGCTTCGGCCACTCATTCGTCCGGCATTGCGCCTCGCTCGGCCGAACGTTCCTGCTTTCTGATTGGCTGGTGTCCTGGTCGTCCTTGGCGCCAGCGGGGCCCGTTATCTCAGGGGTGTGGCCCGTCTCCTTTCCTTCTGGCTGCTCAGATGGAACAACCATCTCAGAACAAAAAACACAAAGCCAAAAAGCGGCCGATTCCAAAGGGAGTATTGACATGTGGTCTTTAATGCTTACCGTTTCAATGGTGTCATGTTGGTTGTTTTCCTCAGTGAACTGCTGTTTCAGTGAGTCTGCCTGCACAAATAAACAAGTTCATACAGACTGAGTGGAGCAGCCAACAGCATGCGATACAAGTCCAACAGTAAATAGACGGATGGAAAATTATGCCAACCTGTAGTTTGGCTTCAAGTTCTAAAAGGCCGCTGGAGAGTTCCTTTATTGATTCCACTATTTCATTGTGCTTGTTAACAGTTTTCTCCATATACTTCTTTCCTTCCTCTGCACCTATATAAAAAACATCACTCACTGTTCCAGTCCAACAGCTTTGCACTCATGTCAGGGACTATTCCACAAGGGACTATTCCACCTATTTTCTTCTTTCTTTATGCACATCTTTGTCATACTAGCTGTTAATATCACTATATTTTATTACTGTTAATATAATAGCATCTAATTAAATATGGTCATTGTTATTTTGTGGTTTTTTGCATTTGTAACAGTAATCTTTGTTTGAAGATATATTTCAATAGAAGCACATTTTAATGACTTAACAGACTATTAGAATAGATCAGATTTGCACAGTGTTTAGTTTGCGGCTCCGCGCCTGCGATGTGAGCGGCGTACCGTGCAAGCACACCGCCAGCTCCATGATCTGCTTCACACGCTCCTCCTGCTGTGGAACTGTGGGTAAGACGAACTTCTCAAACTGCTTGTGCAGACTGCTAATGGCCTCCTTCGTCCTGCACTGGGAGGAGTACTTGCCCACTCTCACGATGGTGCCGCCCGCCTCGTCACACCAGAACTGGTACTGGGGAGCAAACAGCAGGAAATGTCCACATAGGTGTGTGTGACGTGTGTGTGACGTGTGTGTGTGACATGTGTGTGACGTGTGTGTGACGTGTGTGTGTGACGTGTGTGTGACATGCGTGTGACGTGTGTGTGACGTGTGTGTGACATGCCTTCTTTCAAACTAACTATTATTATTAATTTATTAATTAATTTTTTGTTAATTAATATAAACCGAACAGGTGGTAGCCTTGCACAACAGTGTTGTGTGTTTGCCCCACCTCCTCCATGGCTTGCTGTAGTTTCATGTTGAGGTCCAAGTTCTGCTTGTAATCGTCCACCACCCTGTCAAAATCCCCCACCTGTCTCTGCAGCTCATTGGTGGCATCCTCCAACTCTCTGGGGCTGCGGCCAATCAGGTGCTTTTCAGCACTGCTGGCCACCTTCCCTGTAAACGCCTGGAGCTTCTGTTTCAGAACCTGCATCACAACCAACAAACAATTAAAAACAAAGAAACAAACAAACAGAATGCAAACGAGCATTTCCTATGAATCAGCAAAGTGTGCCTAGAATTACAGAATTCTAATGATGTGTATAGTTAACTATCTGTATAGGTTATTATATAATTACATCATTTATTCTATAATGTGTTTGTGTTGCTTGTTTGTACTGTGTTCACCTGCAGTTTTTCTACATATATCTCAGTTTGTTGGTTCTGGTTTTTTACTGCTTTGAGATTTCTCAGTTTCTCATTTTTCTTCATGTAGTTGAACTTCAAATTGTTAAACTTCTTCTTGATGTCTTTAAAAGACTCTCGCAGCTGAAAACAGAAAATATTTCATAACCTGAAATATTAGCAAATGCAGAAAAAAACAACTGTGTACATATTTCAACCATGTTATAAAACATCTCTATAATGAACTTCCAAAGTGCATTAGCTGTGCTTGCTGCAACCACTGAGCGGTTTGTTCACAGGGAAAGCAGGCCTCCAGTAGAGGAGACGGCCTGAAGGGAGAGAGAGCTCTGTCCCAGATTATTTTAGAGGTGATTTATGGTGCAGGGCCATTTTTGACCACCATCCCATTGGCCTTTTGCAATGGTGTAGAGTCTCTAAATGACATGATCATGTGTCATTCAAGGACAGCTGCAATCCTGCTCCCAGAAGCAAGGGTAGAGGCCTCCAAACTGCCTTAGTAGAGCTTACCCACCTGCAGGGGGCGCCTCATGCACTGTCCACAGAGGGAGTAAGATAGAGAGAGAGTAGGAGAGAGAGACAGAGAGAGAGAGAGAGAGAAGTAGGTAGGGAAAGGAGAAGAGGGAGAAATAGGAAACAGGAAGAAATCAAAGAAGGAAGTGGAGGATGAAAAAGAATATGAGAAATAAGTAAAATAGAGACTGTGTGTGTGAGAGAGGGGGGAGAAAGCAACAGACAGAGGGGGTTGACAGAGAGAAAGAGAGAGAGAGCGAGGGGGGGTTGACAGAGAGACCGAGAGCTTGAGTACATTTACATACTGCAGAGGACAGCTGAGAAGCTGAACCCACTGTGCTCCAGTGGGCCAGACAGTGGCATCACCACCTCAGTGGGCCAGACAGTGGCATCACCACCTCAGTGTTTTCTCCTCTACCTCTGCTTCATTCGTTCATGGCTGTCCTGCAAACTGCCAACAGGTGTGCAACAAACTTTTCAACTGGCCGTCATCTATAACGAGATAGTCAACCTAACTGGGCTGGAATAGGTTTGCATGTTTTATGTATTTGCATTTGTGTGTGTGTGTGTGTGTGTGTGTGTGTGTGTGTGTGTGTGTGTGTGTGTGTGTGTGTGTGTGTGTGTGACAAAACATCAGGCATTCTCACCAAGAGTGAGATAAATGACTATTAAGACAGTATCTAGCCTGCAACCACTCTAGATTTGCTACATGTACATTTATTAACACAGGTACTAAATAAACTAATTGATGGATCAATTAACTAATTGATGGATCAATTATCACCTATTCTTCCTCATACATTACTGTTGTTGTCTACTGTATTACCTGCAAGGGACTAACCAAGAGAAACTTTAGTTCAACTTTATTTTAGTTTGCTATATTTACTGTAATCATTTACCTGTAAGCCTACAGAGCACTACTTATATAATTTTTTTATTTATAGAGGTAGAGGAATGCAAGTTACAGCAACAATATTTCTTATCTTTAATAACCAATTTACTGTTGCAATATGCACACTATAAATTAGACTGTCAAATGCTAGTGCCTACTTATAATGCTTTCCTGGTCTATTATACACCCGACAGAAAGCAAGAGAGGGTGAAAGAGAAAGAGAGAGGGTAGTGGTGTGAGACAATCAGAGGGAGAGAGAGAGAGAGAGAGAGAGAGAGAGAGATAGAGAGAGAGAGAGAGAGAGAGAAAGAGAGAGAGAGAGAGAATCAGAGAGAGAGAGAGAGAGAATCAGAGAATGGTTGTTGTCCTCTGCAGCGGGACATTTGAGAGTTGCTGTCTCTAACTGAAAGAGTGTCATAGCTCCTGACAAATGACAGGCAGCTGCAAGTGTCCAGCTTAAATGTCATCCTGTTTACTCATGAATATTCATGATTGGGCAGCGGTTAATGTTGCATGTCAGACTAGACATGGCTGTTTGCATCAAATTAGGGAGGTTTTTTATGCTTTACTCAGATCTGACATATTTAGTTTAGAAAGAGGATCACTTGTCTTGTTCTGATAATACAGCAACCTTGTATATTAAAAATAACATTAATATTTCAACTCACATGGACATAGTGTAGACAACTTCTGTAAACCTATCACGTGCATGTCAATTATACAAAATATATAAAAAGTAGATCAAACAAAATATCTGTGCATTATATCCAGTGGACCCATTTATATAAGGAAAAAATGTGTCTCAAGATGAAACCAAACATTGAAGATGGTAAGAGACTACACGGGTCTGTGTGCAGTCCGGTGCAGCCCCACTCAATCCCAGGCTCTATATAAAGCTCCCAGCGTCTCCAAGTCATGAAGAGGGTCATCGATTTAAATGTCAATGCATCTTATGTGGCTTGGGTGCACACTGAGCACACTGAGCCCCTGCATGCCTCTACTGGGCAACATGAGAACAACATGGATATATTAACAAATAATTTGATGCTCTGAGAATCAAAAGAATCTGCTATAACATAAAGTACAATGCTCACATCAGCGAGATCATGTATATGGCTTACAGGAACATTAATCATGTGAACTTTTGGGTTTTTGACCAGGGGGAGGGAGGTGGGGGTTATGGGGGAGTGGAGGGTCATGTCCTGTCCTCTCCTGTCCTCTTCTGTCCTCTCCTGCTGTGCTCTGCTGCTGGACCCCAGCCCATTGAGAAATTGTCCAGGTTAGATGTGTTAGAAATGACACAAATTGTGTCCAGTACTGGAACAGATTACCATTATTTTTATGCCTGAAAGCGGTTATTACTGTCCACAAATAATGAAATATGTTATTAACTGTCCTGACATCTATGCCATATTTATTTAAATAGTTCAAATATATCTGAAAGATGCCTTCTCTGAAGTTTCTATTCTCCACAGAGGAACAATGGCGTAAGCTCAGATCTAAAGACCGTGATTAACATCGTTTTTGGTTTTTATGCTAACCTGCTTGCTGTTCACAGATGTTGACCGACTACTTCTGTCAACATGAGACAGAGATAGCTGAGACATAAGCAGTTCTCTGCAGAGTTTCTCAGCCATTCGTGAGACAAATATTTCCATACTGGTTTGAATACTGATAGACTACAGAAACACTTCAAGAGGTCTCCACTAGGGGGAGACTCTGCATCTATTTGCACTATTACCCAAGAGGACAATGAGCCAATATGTACATAGTCAAGCTACAAATTAAAAAATGTTCTGTTCCCTGTAGTGCAAACTGGATTATGCTTCAGGCAAGGTGTATATATTAATATATTAAGGTGGGTTAACCTAATTAATACATATAATGTTAAATTCCGATTCCACAGGGGTCCAGATGTATTACAGCAAAGTAAAATGTTTTCAAAAATTGACATTTTGTTAGAGAAAATAAGGCTGGTGCAGAGGGGTAGTGGACAAACTAAAACTCCAGGGTTTGATTGGTCTCCATGGTTTGTTTGGTCTCCACTGTTTCGTCTGTCTTTAGAATGATATGGGCTCTGGGTTATTTTGGGGACTGATAAGGCTGGAATTCTGTCTCATCTGCAGAGTGGCAGGAGACAACTAGCAGAATCCCACAGACGGGAAACACACGCTTCACAGACTACGAGCTAAACTTAACGAGGACAAGGCCACTCTATAAATAACCCTGCGAGAAAAACAGAATCAATCATTCCACAGAAGCCCCCCCCCACCCCCACCCCCACACATGTGGAGCCCTCATCTTTGATCCCAAGAGGGGGAGGAGAGATTTAAGGTAGCACTGTGTACACTGAGAGGTAGGGAGGAATATGCAGAGCTCACCTCACTCAGCTCCTCCTTAAACGCACCGTAGTGGACGTTGTTCAGCAGACTCTCCTGGTGCCGGCTGACCTGGGCAGTCCAGCTAGTGTTGGCACGATGCAGACGCTCCATCTTGTCTTCAACTGAGAACACCAGCGCTGGCTGGTGACCGAGAGAATCATGAAATCTAGTTAAATATTATAAACAAGGCCAAACAGACCAACCAAACCAAAATACTAAGGGGTCTATCAGTGAGTTAAGTTAATGGGGGTCATAAAAAGACCATATTGCTCTTGTAGCTGTCTCGGTACAACAGGCTGCATAAACTGCTGACCACGCCAAGGTCATGGGTTCAATTCCCAGAGAGCACAAATACTGTCAGACTAATAAATGTAATCATGTAAATCACATCAGCCTAACACAGTAAATGTTGTGTTGCCACACCTGCAGACCCTTATTCAGTACAGAATCTGTGGAACTGTATGAACCCTCTGCAACAAAACATGCTGAGATCAGGGTTGTAAAGAAGTCCAGATTCTCGCCCAAAAAGTGCTAGTGACGTCAGCACCTAGAACCAGCGTCAGCACTAGAATCATCTCACCGATCGCTGGATGATGCTGGTGATGTCAGCTGACAGTGAGGTGGTCATCCTGTAGAGGTGCCGCACATGGTTCTGTTTCTCCTGGAGCTGACTCAGCCACATCCGGGCCTGGCTTACGTCACTGAGCTCCTTCACTGGTTCTGTTTTCAGAAGGCCATCCAGCTAAAGAGACCAGGCCAAATGGATTAAAAGGTGGAAGCGTGTGGTGAAGCAGTATCTGTTTGTGGAATGTTTCATAGGGCCATCTCTGGGGAAAGACCAAGCACTTGTGAAGATAAGAAGAACTCTTATCAGGTCTAGGTTTAAAGGGAGGGGGAATCATTTAGAGACAATTGTTTCCACTCTTTTAAATGCTCTCATAATGAAGCTTTTATGGTTGTGTATTGAACTGCTTCAAAGTAGGCATTAAAAACTGCTACACCATTTAGGAACGACTTATCCAGCATTACGCACTATTTTCTCTCTCTATAATTATTACTGAAAACCTGTGGAACCATGGATTTAACTACTGATTTTACAGCTGTCTGGAGCATCTAAGTTGTCCTATTTTGGCCCTGATGCTAACAGAAGCCCTTGGGAGACAGATGGACATCACATTACCTCTTGGTAAAGCTGATGGAATTTGACAGCCATGCTGAGAAGTGTTTGGTGTTCTCGGATTCTCTCTCTCACGCGCTGGTGCACCTGGAGGAGATCACCAATCTTCTCATTCCTCTCCTTCACGGGAACTCCCTTCAGTGCCAACAACTCCGCCGTCTTCACCAGGAACTCCACTTCTGCGTTCAGTTGCTAAGATGATAAAGAAATAAGTCACTGTGGAGAAGGGTAATCAACACTGCTCTTGTGTCAGGCACTAAATGGAAAATAACCATATAATTGGGTTGCATTTAAGTCTCTTAACAAGACTATACAGCCCTCACTCACCACATTGTGGAAATAACAGCCATTAAAATCAGTACAGAATAGAGAACATGTATTATGTATGATGAACAAATGTGTGCGCATAAAGAGGAAGAATTATGCAAAGCTTCACTTACCAGAAACTGTGGCTTGGCTGAGGCGAAGTCGTCCTGAAGCTTGGACACAACCTCAAGATCACTTCCCAGGTCAGTGTGAAGATCACTTCCCAGGTCAACTTTGGCCGCTGGAGCAATTACACCCTCCAGGTATTTCAGTTCAAGTGTGACCTGTAAGGACACCGATTCGCCACGTTGTCTCGAGTCTGGACAGTCGGAGCGGTCACTGTGGTATGCGTCAGTCCAGCGATCTGTGTTCTTAGACCTCACCTTTTTGAGCTGATCCTTGAATGTTTTCCACTGTTTCTTCACAGACTTCATCTGACTGTAGCGGAGCTGCCAAGACGTCCACAGCTCTGAGATCTCAGCTTTCCTGCTGCTCAGACTCTCCATGGTCTTCTCCACCACACTCACGGCTACTCTAATATTCAAGCTCAGAGCCTCACTCACCTGGAACCAGCAGTACATCAACACACAGAAGCTATGAAATAACAATCACACAATCACACACACGCACATTACATTTATTATTATGCATGGTTTCTATTTTTATTTTTCTATTTTTATCATTACATTGTTTCACAGAGGAGCACCATGTCTGCACTGATCTCATGATGGAACACTTAGAGCATCACAGACCATGTTAGAGGAGTTGATGAAGTTGTTTCCCTGGTCCTGCATGGAGTGAAAATGCTGTAGGAACAACTGCCATCTTGCGTCCATAACGTCCTTCACGGCAGCATCTGGTTCCTCGTTGTCCTCGTGCGTGTCTGGTCTGTTCTTGTAACACTCCAGCACCGCTTTACCCTGCTCCTCCACCTGAGCACACCAACAACATGGTCTGGCTCTGCGAGGTAGTCCTCAGGGCTCACATTCATGACATACAAGAACCATTATCCCCTTTGATTGGCCATGGGAAAAATACACCACAGATTTGCATCACTGTAGCAAGAAACAAAAAATATTTATAGACTTGCAAATAAAAATATCTCTGCATGAAGCAGCACGTCAAACTTCACTGTACGTCTTCGTATCATGAAGTAAATTCATGAAAAACGCTCAGTAAAACAACATACAAACAAAAGCAGGTAAAGTGGTGAGAACACCATCAAACCCGCGCTCACACACCTCCTCAGCGGCCCGTAGGAAGGCAGCGTAAGGGCGGAGGCTCTCCACCTGCGCGAGGGTGCTGCGCTGCAGTGTGTGCAGCCGCTCCCTCAGCGTGGAGGCCCTGACGGAGAGCTCCACCACCTCCGGTGACCCCAGCCTCTGCATCTCCTCCATCACCCTCTCAAGGGCCTCGGACTCCTTCACCGCTCGCTGCAAGAGAACAGCATGTGTGAGCTCTCCTGCTTCACCAGACGGACATACGGGTGAACACCGCTGTGTGAGGGTCAAAAAGCGCCCGTTTTGACCAGTTGTGGAGTGGAGGTTGTGAATGATGTAGAATGTGAAGACGGCTGTGAAACAGCCATGGAAATCTACCAGTCATATTCATAACACACAGACAAGCATTATGTCAGGGCTGGTTATTGTTATGGGAGTGAGGGAAGTTCATTTCATCGCACAATTTATCTGTTGTGACTTCGATATGTAATAGATACAAGAGATCATCACATAAATAACGTGTAGACTTAATATGAGCATTTAATCTGAATCATTAGCAATATATGGTGATTTTCATCATTCTTTTAGTGAGCGAGGGTGTTTTGTGTGTGTGTGTGTGTGTGTGTGTGTGTGTATGTGTGTCTGTGTGTGTCAGTGTGTGTGTGTGTGTGTGTATAGGAGTTAGGTTCACCTGCATACATGTGGATACCTCCAGGTGTTTGTTCAGCACTTTCTCGGTCTCAGAGAGGCAGGAACCAGGGTCTGTGTTGTCAGACAGCACCCTGTTACTGTTTCTAATCCACACACAGATCTGCAGGAAAAGGACACAGTAAGAAAGCCACATTAATACAGGGTTTTGAAATGTAGGGCAAAGCTTCCATTACGTACTACATGACATGACATTGCAGCATGACAATCACCATCACCAACCGTGTCCAAAATGTACTGGCACACACATGTTCTAAAATCAACTACAATGAGCAAATGGTTTTGGCTCTCCCGCCGTGTACTGGGTTACAAACTCAAGAAAGCAAAAGAAAATTGGCATTTAAATTCAGAACATTAAAACAGAGAAGGCAGTCCATGCAAGAACTTGTGCTTAGTTGCACAATCTTAGACAAAGACCACTGCATTCAAACCACCACCATAAACAAGTTTGGACAAAGACCACTGCATTCAAACCACCACCATAAACCAGTTTGGACAAAGACCACTGCATTCAAACCACCACCATAAACCAGTTTGGACAAAGACCACTGCATTCAAACCACCACCATAAACAAGTTTGGACAAAGACCACTGCATTCAAGCCACCATCATAACCAGTTTGGACAATGGTGGCATTCAAACCACCACCTTTAAAGGAAGGACTATCAATACTGTGCAGAACTTGTTTGATTTTCTGAAAATGTCAGGTATACCAGTTACCATTTTCTACATTGTTAAACTAAAAAATATATATAATAAAATATATAGTTCTTATTTTTATTTGAGAAGATATGGTGAAGTTGACCAGGGCAGAAACTAATTAATGAGCCCAAGTCCACAAATGGTGATCAGAGTTACATTCTCTTTCTCTTATACTGATAATTATAACACTTTTAAGAAACCTAACTACAACTGTTCACAAACTCAACAGCAACTCCAACGACAAATGCGGCTGCAGCAAGGGGATTACACACAGAGAGTTGATATTAAAACACAAACACAAGTCACATGATCAAATTAACAAATGGCCGCCAACCCCAATCATCACAGTCAGACTGAATACAAACTGTGTTTTTGGCAGAGGTCTGCAGATATGAACCAAGCAGAGCCTCCTCCTCTTGTACCTTGTCCTCGAGCTCGTCGAAAGAGTTCAGCAGGTGGTGTCTCCTCTCGCTCAGCTCCCTGGAGGCCTGACACTGCTGTCTCAGCCCCTCAACCCGCTCCTCAATGTATCCCAGCATCCTCTGCACACCTCCCACCTGCCCACTGCCGAGCAGAGACACATGTCGATGGATAAGCGGATGAACAGAGGCTTCTGTAAATACAGATCTGGACTCGGCGACCCACGCCGGCTGGCGTTGTCTGGGTTGCTGGAGCGGAAGCCCTCGCCCTTCTGACCTTTGTGGCGTGAGCTTGGCGAGGATGAGCTGGCCTCTCTGCAGAGCGCCGCCGGCTGCATCTTCTACATGGCGACAGAGCTGTTCGTGCTTTTCTGCCAGATCCGCCAATGGCACCGTCTGTGTCTTTAAAGTCTTTATGCTGCTCTCGATGGTCGCCAGGGCTTCAAACGCCTGGAAAACCACAGAGTGTTGGAAATATAGGATACACACAGAACTTGAATAATGAACAAAGCAAAATGAGCTCAGTATTTTACAAAAAAGAGGAATGTAAAGAGAAAACCATATGGATCAAATTTTCAGAGTGACTCTTGCTCAAGCTTGACATCATCAGGAACAAGGGAAGTGAAATAATCCAAATCCTTCTGACAGCTTTCAGAGGCACTATGCATGAAACAATGTCTCCAGTAGAGGGCAGTATACCAACAAATAATGCTTTCAGTCTCTGGTTTGAGAGCATCGAAGTAATACAGCATGCTGAACCAAACCATCTCACATACTTTATTTGCACTGGAGAAGAAATCGTTGCTCTCGTGCAGCTGACCTTCCCGGGACACCATCAGACTCCAGAAATGCTCATGCGTGGCGCGCAGATTCCGACACTTCTCCGAGACGGCCTGGAGCTCGGCACCGGAGCCTGAGGCCAGCAGCTCTGACGCCTTCTGGAGCAGCCGCTCCACCAGGAGACTCCAGCTCTGCACGTCGCATTCAAAATCACTAAGGGTTACGCGATCAGTCGTCAACGTCACGTCTGAGCTCTGTGCAGGGTTCTTGGCCAACTGGTGGCAGGACTCCTCAAGCTTTGCAGTGCATCAGAAGAAGTGTAAAAAATAACACTACTAATAAAGGGATATAAATGTCAGTTTAAAATGGGTTTGGAATGTTGATTTGAAATCTATTTAATATGTAAGAGCATTTGCTTAAGCGCCCCAGAGTGTTTCATTTGTTCCAGACATGATTATCCCTCGTCTGTATTTAGTTACTGTAGTCATGAAACTGCCTATAAAAGTCCCTCTGCAGCACCGAGCCCTACCTTGGCTTTGAGTTTGGCCTCTTTATGCTCCCGTAGTAACTCCTGATTCTCAGAGAGAGTTGAGCCCAGCTGACTGTTCTCCAAGAGAATGTCAGCATTTTCCTGGACCCAGTGCATTACCTGCAGGAAAAGACGGAGCTGTGTGGTCGAGGGAAGGAGGAACGAAGACTCAGAGGAGCAGCTTGCTTCCTCCGAGCGATAATGCAGTTAGAGTCAAGGATGGGTTCATATATGCATCTCTTGCAGCTTGAGGCTACCAGACCTCACAACAGAGGATTGTGTACATGTATATGCACACTAGTGTATAGGTGTATATGTATATGACTATAAACGTGAACTAAATGTGTGGAGTCACTACATTAACTGGGATATCCTCCAACAAATATCACACCCTCACTGGCGACAGGTTCTGCTATTTAAAGCTGTATCATCTCAGCCCTCCAAATGGACAACAATCAGTGCCCAAAAGGACTACGTATAGGAACAGGAGCCACCAAACCATTCCCACCTCCTGTATGGTCATTTTCATCACTCTGCTTCAGTAAGTGTCTTTTGTAACAGTGCTCAAGAACCTAAAGTATAAAATACAGCCATTCGTTTATGTCACTCAGCATACTATCTGTGACATATGAAGGTATGGAGACATGGTGGGGAAACAGGAAATGGCCCCAAAACATCGACAGGGTGACCGATGGTTCAAAAGGGTGACTGCATTCATTCTCTTAATCTCCTGTTTCATCGCAAGAAATTCAGTCATGACTCAACCGAAAAATGTAAAAGTTACATTTTCGTAATGGACAAATGTCGTATTATATTCTCCATGGGATTGGTGAAAGGTTATTTCAAGTGTTTGCATATATTACATTAAATGTGGAAAAACCACTTTGGAAAGCGCATGACATTTCAAAATGTTGTGCCCTACTTACACGGATCCTAACTAATTGGTGATTCTTATAGCTGGGGCTAGGGTATTGCATTACCGTTAGTCAGCTGAAGAATAAAAAAATTGAAGTTTAATGGACCTCTAAACTGGTAACTAGTGGGTAAGAATAACTGGGTAAGCTCACTGCAAAGAATACTAATATAGCCCAAGCTAATTACAGGGTATGCTAATTACAGGGTATGTTAGTGAATATGTTAATTAGAAAACAGGCCCAAGTCTTTGGGCCTGAAGGAAAATCCTGTTTGACTGGACTGTGGTACCCCTCTAGTGCAGAGTCCCTAGATGGTCACCACACAGTTTGATGGTCCCAGAACAGTTTCTGTTCCGTTTCAGCTCATGATACACGTGAACCATACAATCAGTGTTTCTTATCCCTTGACTACCTGGAGCAGGTGTGTTTGGAGCAGAAAGAGAATAAAAATATGACTTGTCTAGTGGGATCTGGTTGAGAACATGCAGAGACTACAGAGCACCTGTACCTCAACATTCCCTCTTTTAGAATATTATGCTTGATTACTGGACTATTTAATTAAATCCTACAGTGAATTCTTCCTTTGAGTCACATCCATTTGTAGGCTCCTTGGAACAGGCCTGATGCTCACATTGTGTGAACAAACAGCCTCGAGCACTGTGCCTCCAGACTGCAGGATGAGACCGGAGACGAGAATCTGTGGCATCTTTCTGGAACACGGCCAGGAAGTTCTCAGCTTTCATTGCCACGTCCTTTCAGAAATGGGGTTTTGCACTTAGTGCCAATGATTAAACAGTGGAGCTAAAGGTCTACTACAGGTCTGAAACCCCCGCAGTGTAGTCTGAGAGATTCATCAAACTAAGGAATAGTCAGGTCAATAGTGGGGGACAGATGATTTAACTCAAATGTTAAAACAACCAAACAAATTAAAAAAATTATGTTCACTGATCAGCCAATGTATGATTCCCACCTATTCAGAGTAATACTGTTACTCTGCCAGGGCTGGTAAAAGGCAGAATACTCGTAATGCTGAGGCCCTGGAGTTTTTGAAATAGACACATTTGGTACGTCTACACTTTTGCCTGTCATTACAAAGTTGCCAAAGTGGATCTAATACTGGATCACCACAGTGACTCACCTCCTGTTCCTGTGCCTCCCACTGGCGGACTGCGTGAAACACGCCCATGTCACGGAGCTGCTGAGACATGTGCAGATCCACCCGCCTGCGTCTGTCCTGCAGGACCTCCATCAGGTCCTCCACCTTCCTACAGCTGCTGCGTGCGCTCCTCCCACCTCCTGCACACTGCAAAGACTCTTCATCCGCAAACACGCTCAGAAAATCCAGCAGCTCAGAACTCTTATTCAGCATCCGGATGGACATCTCCAGCAGCCCTGGATATATAAACAGCAAACCACACACAAACACACACACAAACACACACACACACACACACACACACACAAACACACAAACACACACACACACACAAACACACACACACACAAACACACACACACACACACACAAACACACAAAACACACACACACAAACACACACACACACACACACACACACAAACACACACACACAACAGTCATTGATTTATCATTTTATGACATTGGAGGAATTCAATATTTCACATTGACCCCATTGAGAAAGCATCACTCAGCCCTTTAGTGCCATGTAAGCTGCCATTATTGCTATGATAATTCATCTTTCTCACAGCTCAAATCTGTCAGCATGACAAGGACTAATAGACATTTCCATCTGGGAGGGGTGTCTCAGGGATACTGGATGGATGGACCGCATGTCTGAGATTTGGAGACAGGTGAAAGGATGCTCCGATGGGAAAGACATTACAGACATCTCAGAGCAACATGCACATAGCCCATCAGTGCCAAAAGGTCAGATAATATCAGGCCTCATTATCTACCCATCATCCTCCACTCCGTGACCTCTCTCTGTTCCTCTCCCCGCGGCCCCTGATCACTCCTCGCCCTTGTTCACTCAGTCTCTCTTCATCCTCTCTCTCTCTTTCTCTCTCTCTCTCTCTCTCTCTCTCTCTCCCATTCGTCCTCTTCCTCTTCTTTTTCTGGACTTTCTTTCTTACCATCTCTCCTGAGATTGTTCTGTCCAGCGTTTGATGTTGGGGGGGCGTGACCTATCCCTTACCTCTTCTTGTGCTGCTGTATTTCTGTCTGAGCTCAGAGTGATGGTCCCTCAGTGGCTGGTCTACGCTGTGCACCATCTCTGCTTCATCAAGCTTGATGGCAAACTGCATCACAAAGAGAGTGTATTATAATAATACATATATAATACATGTATAATACATATATAATACAGGTGAGAATGTGATCAAAGTTTGTGGCACAACGTCCTAAAGAAGTATTAATTTAATTCTTGATTTATTACTATAATATAAGAATTAAATTCATGTTTTATAATGCTTATTAAAGATTAAGTGTATACTGAGGGAATACCTTTAATTTGTCTTTCATACATTTTACTCTTACATTTTGCACATTTTATTAATATATTTTATCCATCATTTGATAGTACAAAATGCAAAAGTCAGCGTGAAACACATCTGATGAGATTTAGACTCATGATATCAATCACATGCCCTTCCAGCATTTAGACACAGTCCAACCAGAAAAGGGCCACTGCACATTCTGGTCTTGAGGGTAAAGACATTAGTCTCACCATCCGTTTCAAACCTAGCACGCAATATGTGGTGCAGTGAGGTCAAATAAAACAGCTGTCATGGGCATCACAAGGGCTCGTCCTTTGTGTCCGAGACCCAGAGGTTTGTGTCCTCTAGTATGAGAGAACTGAGCAGATAAGGTTGGAATTTTAAATTTCACTGTCGGTAACAAAGTTGTCCACGCTCTGAAACGATATCTAAAACGCAACTACTCTGAGGGTTATGTTTTTGTTCACAATACAGACGAAGCTTTTACAACAAACTAGATCCACCTTATTACACATAGGGTGACCAGATGTCCCGCTTTGTGCGGGACAGTCCCGCTATTTCATTACTTTTCACGTGTCCCGCAAATTGAGACATTGTCCCGCATTGTTATAGCCTGCCAGACTCCGGTTTTGAAATGCGTGTTTTTTTTTTTGTTTTTTTTTTTATCAATGTCTGTGTGTGTGGGAAAAGCAGTGATGGCTGTCATCAGGGGCGGGGCGGGCTGAATGCAGGCGTAGGACACGCCCACCAACACAAACCAGTGCAAATCAGGGTTGGGTTTCCCGAAATGTTCGTAGCGTTAAGTACTTCGTAACCTCGTATGAAACGTACGAGGTTAAGAAGTACTTAGCGCTACGAACGTTTCGGGAACATTTCGGGGTGGGTTTCCCGAAATGTTCGTAGTGCTAAGTACTTCGTAACCTCGTATGAAACGTACGAGGTTAAGAAGTACTTAGCGCTACGAACGTTTCGGGAAACCCACCCCAGGTCAGAACAGCACCTACATGCAGCTATGGAGGACAGGGAGGAAAACACGACTCGATCTAAAAAACGAAAATGTAGCTATAACAGAGACTGGGAAACTATTTACCCCTGGGTGAAACCAGTGCAAGGTGACTCTTGTAAAGTTTTTTGTGACGTTTGTTTGATTCATTTTTCCGTTTCACACGGAGGTGAATATGATGTGAAAAGACACAGACAATGCGAGACTCACAAAAAACGTGTAGCTCAAAAGGAGACTTCCCAGTCTATGCATACGTTCCTGCTAAAACCCAAACTAGATTCAAGGGTAGATAAAGTAACAGCAGCTGAACTAGCGTTTACCACACTGTGAAACACTCCCTATCATACAGGTCAGAATTTATTTTTTTAATTTTTATTAAGTTTCATTTATTTATATATATAAACACATTATTATTTGCAATTTTATGTGCTAAAGGGGCAGAATAGAGATGTTTAATTTATTATTTAAAAAAATAAATTACACACTATTTTATCTCGATGCATTGGTGTCCCACATTGTCCCACACAAACATAGTTTGTCCCACATCTTTGTCCCACATCTGGTAAATTGGAATCTGGTCACCCTAATTACACACGTTACTTAAATACTGGTTATCGCTGTTCTTTCACTTTCTGATAAGTGCATGTTGAAATGATTATTAAATAAACCCAGAGTGAAATATTACACTAGAGCAGGGGTACTCAAATAGAAATGATGGCGGGCCACATTTTATTTTTTCAATCGCTGAAGGGGCCGGTTACGGGGGGGGGGGAACGCATTTGGGCGTCTGCTATCAATCAATCAATCAATCAATCAAAGTTTATTTGTATAGCGCTTTTCACAACACATGTTGTCACAAAGCGCTTTACAGGATTTAAAAGGTTAACAATACTATGGGTCCAGAACCCTATGTGTTTGTTGTTGCCATAAAGGCAGCGTCTTGAGATCGCGGTGCGCGATTTCAAAATAAGAGCGGATAGCGCGATTGAAAAAAAAGATTCCTAAAAAAAAAAAACACTTTTCAAAACAATTTGAGGGCCAGAAATAGATAGCTATTTGAGTATGGGGGCACTAGAGAAATGAATATTACATAAACCCAGAGTGAAACCTTACACTAGTAAAATGAATATTACAAAAAAACCCCGAGTGAAACACACTAGTGAAATGTCCCTTGTGAACACACATTTTTGAGTTTGCGGAACAGTTTTATGTACACACATGTCCCACATGGTAGTATACACACGTGAGTATACACTTCTCCTGTATGGTCTCACACATGAGTATACACACGTGAGTAGGCTATACACTTCTCCTGTATGGTCCCACACATTAGTATACACAGGTGAGTATACACTTCTCCTGTATGGTCCCACATGTGAGTATACACATGTGAGTATACACTTCTCCTATATGGTCTCACACATGAGTATACACATGTGAGTATACACTTCTCCTGTATGGTCTCACACGTGAGTATACACACGTGAGTATACACTTCTCCTATATGGT
The DNA here is from genome assembly GCF_052324685.1 of Brachyhypopomus gauderio. NCBI lineage: Eukaryota > Metazoa > Chordata > Actinopteri > Gymnotiformes > Hypopomidae > Brachyhypopomus > Brachyhypopomus gauderio. The sequence goes on from NC_135214.1 coordinate 13,013,824, forward strand.
CTCCACATGAGTATGCACTTCTCCTGTATGGTCCCACACATGAGTATACACACGTGAGAATACACTTCACCTGTATGGTCTCACACGTGAGGATACACACATGAGTATACACTTCTCCTGTATGGTCCCACATGTGAGTATACACACGTGAGTATACACTTCTCCTATATGGTCTCACACGTGGAGTATACACACGTGAGTATACACTTCTCCTATATGGTCTCACACATGAGTATGCACTTCTCCTGTATGGTCCCACACATGAGTATACACTTCTCCTGTATAGTCTCACACATGAGTATACACACGTGAGAATACACTTCTCCTGTATGGTCCCACATGTGAGTATACACTTCTCCTGTATGGTCTTACACATGAGTATGCACATCTCCTGTATGGTCTTACACATGAGTATGCACATCTCCTGTATGGTCTCACACGTGAGTATGCACTTCTCCTGTATGGTCTCACACGTGAGTATACACTTCTCCTGTACCGAGCATGTTGTCAGTACTGCTCACTTACTGAGGAAAAGATATCATGAACTAGCATGAATTAGCATGAACTACACTGCCCCTGTGCCAACATGGGTTACTGCAAAACAAGCCTTGAAATTTTGAAACTGAAGCTGGGTGTCAGTTGCAGGCCATTAGATAACTAAGTGGGAGAAGCACTGGGAGAAATGGGAGAAGCACTGGGAGAAATGGGAGAAGCACATGGAAATGTGGGAGACGGCTCATCATTGTGTGAACATCAGTCATCAGTGTCGTAATCAGCTATCCCAAAGCAAAGCCCATCTTAACCCATGTTCCAGAATTAGAGCAAAATGACCACAGTCTCACTCAATTGTCCAGACCCTCACTCGTCTGTCCAGAGACACACCCCCTCACTCATTTGTCCAGAGACACACCCCCTCACTTCTCTGTCCAGAGACACACCCCTTGCCCACACTGCTGTCTACGTTTTCAGTCCAAAGAGCAACACCTACCAGACTTATTTCAATAATTTGTCAGCGTTGGGTGAACATCTGATATCAAAGCTCTGGATCACCAACACAGATTCCTCAGATCTCCTTCAAAAACACATTACAGGATGCAGCTGCTGTTATAATAAAAGTGGCTACGCAGCAGACACATCAGTGCCTGGTCTGTTATCACACCATGTTTCCACACATGGAAGCTGAAAAAACAAAAAGCAGGCAGTGTAGTTCCAAATGTGCCATTAGAGAATAGTTACGAAGATCCAGGGAGAAGCAGAGGCTGCTACAGAGCTGCAGCACACGTGCTCGCCCTCCACCTCACGCACACACACGAACGCACGTGTGCACTTCTTCGCTCTCACACATTCTTTCTCCAATTTCTTCTCTTTCGCGTGTGCTCTGTCTTGAGCTGTTTCTCATGTGCTCTTTCTCTCATGTTCTGTCTCACGTGCTCTTTCTCTTTCTCTCATGTTCTGTCTCACGTGCTCTTTCTCTCATGTTCTGTCTCACATGCTCTTTCTCTTTCTCTCATGTTCTGTCTCACGTGCTCTTTCTCTCATGTTCTGTCTCACGTGCTCTTTCTCTTTCTCTCATGTTCTGTCTCACGTGCTCTTTCTCTTTATCTCATGTGCTTTTGTTTTCTCATGTATGTGTGTGCTCTCTCTCATTATAAAAGATGCCTAAACTCTTCCTCACTTTTCCTCCCACTGAGCCTCTCTCTCTGAGGAAGGCATCTAGTTTGACTTCATTCCTTTCATTCACAATTACAGTTTTGGCACATGCTCTTGTGCAGAGTCACTTACTAAAGTGCTCTGCAGTCTCCTTGACAATAATCTGTATGCTAGAACCTTATACTAGGCCAGGATGTAAAGACACCATTAAGCTGGAAGCTTATCAGAGAAACAGACAGTAGAAGAATACATAAATACAACAGAAATAGATGTTTAAATAGGTGTAAATATTTAAGGATGGGGTGCTTAGGTGTTGTACAAGGGAATCTTCCTTTCTCCCTGTCTTCTCTCTCTCTCTCTCTCTCTCTCTCTCTCTCTCTCTCTCTTTCTCTGTCATACTTTAGAGGAAATCCTCTTTCATCTTGTCTTTTTAAAGCTGTGCCAAATCCCTCTTTCCCCCTTCTGTCTTCCTTCTACACCACTTTTATATACAGGACACTGCACTTCTCTCTCTCTCTCTCTCTCTCTCTCTCTCTCTCTCTCTCTCTCTCTCTCTCTCTCTCTCTCTCTCCTCCCTCCCTCCTCCCAACCTCTCCTTCTCCTCCTCTTCCTCACCTCCAGGGCCTGGTCGTAGAACTGGCAGGCGAGCAGCAGGAGTCTCCTTCTCTTCTCCAGGTCCTTCACTAAGGTCTTCCAGGCCTCGCTGAGAGAGTAGGCCATGGCGTCAAAAACCACCTTCTCATCCTCCTTCTCCTCAGCGGTCTTATCTGCCTCCTCCAGCAGAGTCCACACGCCCCCTTCATTTCTCTAGCAGAGGCAGATTTGGGATATTTTGATAAGTAAATCACATTAGCGTCAGCTGTGTTTGATGGCACTCAGTTACTTATGTAATGGTCCCAAAACATCAAAACAGCAAACATTCACCATTTTGGCTTCTGGCAAATGTTTTTTCGAGGTTGATGGAGAAATTAATGCACAATAGAGCTTCTCCATCTTCTGGTGAACAGATGATTCAGACACAACCAATCCTGAACACACAAGTGACTGAGCCCACGTGCTGGCGTCACGGCAGCGTTTGACTGTAATTAAAGGCTTAGTGTGCAGGCCTGACTCCATTCCTCCGGGAGCTGGTCCTTCTCGCTCAAGAGCTCTCTTCATATGCTGGATGTGGGATGAGGGAACGCCCCTGAATGTCACAATTGTGTGTTTGAATCAATAGCAGCTTTGTCTCCAGACTCCAAATAAGCGCAGCCGCTCTCTCTGACAGTGGAGAGCAAGCCAGTGGATGATGGCCCATGCAAATATACGCGCTGACATTAAGGCCTAAACTCAACACAAAGAGCACTCAAATGGGTAATTACATGGAAAATGATGGGTTTTGCAGCAATATTTACAGCATACTATAAAAAACTATAATTTCATAGAAAATTGCTTGTTGCATGTACGTCAAATGAAAGTCTATTAATTTCATAGCTCATCTCGTTTTAATCGGTATGTATTCAAAACGCTAGCGTGCATTCAGCATCCAACATTTTTATACAAGGGTAAGCTGAATGTGTAGAAGAACATGACCGAAGTGATGCAATAGCTGTTCACGAGGACACAATGGTGCAGAATCAGCTGCTCGCGAGCGCATGGAAACCTGACAGCTGTTTCCGTGATGCAGCTGGAGGGACCGAGTGTGGAGCGCTCATCTTTAACGAGGCCCCGGAGGCGGAGCTCACACTCCCCGGGCCTGAACGGGGCTCCACCGGTAACATGTGGGGCACTGCGAGTCTACACAGCTTAGAACAGAGGCGCTAGTGATCTGAGCACAACCAACAGGACAGATAATTAACGGACACCCTGTTTCGGTGGAGACGAGCTACTGCACCTTAAGTTTGGCCAGGAGTTGTTCGTGTCCTTCGAGAAGCTTCTTAGATTCGTGCTGGTTGGATCCGATGTCGAGCAGGTCCGGAAGAGCTTCCGTCAGCCGCACCTGGACGAGCTCTCCGCACTTCAACAAAAACACACACACACACACACACACACAGATGACACATCAAGGCCGTGTTTACGCGGAGGTGGACGGGGAGGAACCGCGCCTGCACTCCCCGCGCCCACGTCCTCTCCACGGACATTAAAGACTGAAGTCAGGTTCCCGGGAGCGCTCCCCTGCTCCGGGCTGAGGTGTGACAACACGCAAGCGAGCCCCCAACGTGACCCGAGCGCCTGAAACATCGCGCTCCTCCTGCTCCGGGCGAGAAGGTGAAAGCCATTTTGGGCACATTGGTGGAAACGCAAGGAGATCCACCAGCTGCTGCAGTTTGTCTGAACCGCGATACAAAACGCGGGAAGCTGCTCCCGACACGAGGGCTGATGGCTGTTTAATTGTCGGCCCTGTATATTTTAAGTGCGTTGGCAGGGATCATTATGCAGGCATGTGTGCTGATTGCCTCTAGTGTGTATTGGGCACATGCCGCAGGGGTAAAGGGTTGTCGGGAGAGAAGATGTCTCCTCGTTGCTACTTTCTTCATCAACAAAACACCTGGCAGCCATAACACAAGCTAAAAGTACAAAAGATTTCCATCAGATTGTGAGAAACGTTTATCAATAATTCAGAGCTTAGATACGGTAAGGTGTTTGTCATGGTGTGCTGCCGGAATATTTCACAGCTGTTGTTATCCTCTCTGTGGGAGCTGTGCTGATAAACACGAACATTAAGGAGGCATGTCAGGCCTCGGGAGATGTTCACATTACGTAGCTGGATCTGCTCCTATTGGCACCTGAAATGGAAGATAGATTGATTTGTTTTAACCCGATTCCCCAGCACCTGGCAGCGAAGTCTTTTGACATCACTGACGAAACAGGGAAGTTTGACTTTGAGGAGCACGCGGGACAAATCCATGTTGAATACCACTTACAGGAGCCTGAAAATCATCTACGTAGGATTATGTAATTTATGTAATCCACTGAACATAAAATATTGACAGATCAGAGAAGGACTTGGTAATTGTAAAAGAGTAGGCCACAATAAAATAATACTGTTCAGTGTGCCGTTAAGAATATGCACTACAGTCAGTGTTTAGGTACACAGATACAAAAGCTTGTAAAACTTACAACCAACCTCCACAGGTCCACCCCCCCCCCCCCCCCCCCCCCCCCCCCCCCCGCGCACTAAACAGCTGAAACTCGGGTACCTTCAACACAGCTACAACAATACGCGTCTCTGCTTCCTGCACAGCCACTGTGCTGAGCGTCGTGGTGGATGTCTGGCCCCCCGGGTCACCTTCTCTGGACATTGTCCTCAGAGTCCCACACGTCCAACAATCAGGATGGTCAAGCAGTTGCCAGAGCTGGTTAATCTGATCTCCTGGCACAATCCAGAACTTTTTATCCACTTTAAAAAATCTGCAGTACTCCACGGATGTCCCAGCAGGCGTTCAAACCCAAACAAAGAGTGCTCTCTCGCAGGGGGGGGTGAGTAGGTGGAGAAGGGGCTTATTAAAGCAGCAGAGTCCACATCAGAGGCCGTGACTCCTCCCTGTTCCGCAGGTCCGGTTCCAGATCCTCAGTGACGGTTCTACTCCGGCCCGGTGCTCAAACACCCTGCACTGGGGAAGCTTCTGTGAGTGGGAAGTCTGATGCTAGCCAAGCAGAGCAAGCTAGTGGGGCAGAGCGCATGGGGGTAAAAATAGACATATCCACTGGCCTTATCACACCGCATGGAAAGCCATTCGACACACCCCTTGACTGGTGGCTTTGGTCTGTGTGAAGTCCCTCCCCCGTCTCCCTGCCTACCTCCTCCACTGGATGTCCTCTGGCGTTTGTTTTTTACTTCTCACAGCTAGAGCGGAGCAGACTGAAAGCTAGACTGTCCTATTTGGAGAACATCCGTATTAGACAGGGCCTGTGAGCCATAGTGGTCTTAAAAGGGCCTTTTAAGCAAGAAGGTTACCATCCCAGCAACGTAGGCTATGTTATCACCCATATAAGGTCTTCCTAGAGTCTCCTTGACTGCTTTGCTGATGTTTTAGTGGATGTCCACAGAGTGCCACCACCAGACACTTCACCGACTGGTCCTCGATTTATCTAGCCAACAGATGATTGAGAATGCTGTAGAAATCACCTTACCTGTATAAGCAGGTGATTTCCCCCTCTGCCTACCTTCTACCTGCCTAACAGATCACCCCTGAGCAGGACGTGTTGTCCCATTAAACTGCAGCTGATTCCCTGACTACAGCACAATGAGAGGAAAAGTCCCAGAGAGAAAGGCAGATACGCACTGAAGGGAAACACCGCCAAACCCTCCGTTTCCTCTGCTGCCTCCAAACCCCCAACCTCCACCACCACCACCACCCACAGCCACTTTGATGATCTCATTAGTAGAAAGGGGGGGGGGGGGGGGGGTATGCTGGTATGCTTTTCTGCTAAATCACACGTTCTTTGATCTCCAGAAAGCAACTGTAGAGAAATCAGAGCGCTTGGGGAAGAAAAACCAGCAAGTGTAAGATAAACACATTTATCCTTAATATTATTGACTCCCTCACTGAGGCCAGTGGAGGTTCCCATTTCAGGAGTTCTGGGGTCTCTGGAGATTTTGACTCAATGCCCAGAGGAGTTGATGGGTTTGAATTGATAAAATAAAAGAGAGAGAGAGAGAGATGTGCCATAGTTTTCTTTATAATATGAGTGCAGGAAAGTATGTTGGGTTGTTTTTAAAGCCATTTAAGTCGTTTGAAAAATAATTTTCCTCTTTTTAGTGCTAATGTAGGGTCCATGTAAACCATTTTTTATGAAGACAAACAGTAAATTACAATCTAGCTGACACTTTAAAAGTTGGCCAAGCTAGTTGTGTATAAGTAAATTAATGAATGCATTATTGTTATTCATCATTTAATTATGATGATTTCTTTGTTATATATACTATAACTGTACCATTAATATTCCTCAGAGCCTCCACCTCCCTGTGACTGACTACAAAAACACCGACTCAACATCTAAAACAATCCTTCCAGCTGATGAATTTATTCTCTCTTCAGGACTCCAAACCCCAGCACTCACAGGGCTCCACCTGTCCTAAATCTCTGCTGGTCTGAGCAGCCACAGTCCGCTCTGAAGTCAGCAGAGAACCTGACCCCAACCGTGTTTCTCACGTCACTTTACCATCCCCACCCGCAGCCGCACATCCACCCAGCGCACGCTAGGCAGCAGCTGTGAGGGTGAGGGAGACAGCTGAGAGAGTAGCCGGGTTCCAGGCCGCGGAGGGGAGGGACAACAGGGGCCACTGAGGGGGCTGGCACATTCCAAAGGCCCCACATAGACTGGCCATCTGTCAGGCGTCACTGATAAATCAGGTGAGCTCAGGATTGGCCCGAGTTATTCATAGAAACCCACACTAACATGCATTTTGGGGTATTTATCCAACACTGACATGATTCCCACCACTCTCACCATGACTAAGCTTTGTGGGTGTTCACAAATGTCCCAGTTAAAAATACGGCGGAATTCTCCACCCTTATCAAGTTTCATTAGAACCTCATTTAGCTTAAACGGCAACTACGCAGCTGAATTACTACTGCACGACAAGCATTTTTTCAAAGACGGCCAAACGGCAGTGATTCATTTAGGCCTGTTTCTCTCAAGCAAGCAGCAAGTCTGGTTCCCCAACACTTCAAGAGTGGCATTCACACCATTATCAGAGACCAGCTATTTTCGTCCTGTTATCCAGTGAGCTTACAATAGATGTCCGAGTGCACGATACCCAATAACTATGGTTCCGGGGTAAACGACCAGTGCTTTATATATAAACTAAAACGGCACACATCTCACGCTGAGCCGTCGTCTCCATTCAAAATTCTAATGACTCATGAAAAATGTGATCTTGAGACACTGCCCCACAATGCACCTCTGCTGTGTGTATTTGCATTGTGTGAGGTCTTCAGATTGTTCATGTTCTGCAGAGAGACATGTCGGTCAGTACAGTGGGCCAAACATCCAGGCCGAGGTGATCAGCACCACCATCACATCTGTTGACATCAAACAAAACGCAGAGGAGCTCCAAACGGAGCGCTAACTGCTGTGAAGTGCACGTTCTCAAGTACATTTGTTCACCTTGTACTCGTGTATTATGCAGGTCAGCTTTGGAAGGTGTTTGGAAAAAGAATTATGGTTGGAATCTGAGACTGCAGACCTGACTGAATAAGTCTATCATTTTACACTAGTTATTTCATGATCAGAACAAACAAACTTGTGTTGAGTTTACTAAGCTTAGATGGCCATTAATGACAAAGGCCAGTCAGAGCTAAAGCTGTTAGTATTAAGGACACTTCAAGTTGTTTGGATTTAATTTAACCGTATTTCCTGTAAACCAGATTACATAACTGCAAAAAAAAAAAAAAAAAAAAGGAACCACCAAAAAGAATACAATATTATATGGTAAAACAGAAAAAAATCAACCAATCAATCCAGATTTTAGACGTGCTTCTATATGTAAGCACAATATCTATAAGACAATAATGAGAAGAAAGAGAGTTTCACATTTCATTTATTGAAATGATGCTCTGAACTTATTCTACACGAGGCCTTCTGACAAAGGCCTGGTTTTAATATTGGACCTTTTCATGCTGAAAGACAAAATGAAATACAATACAATCGCCAGCATGTCCACTAAGCTCGCAATTGTCTCCCATGTCTTTGTAACACACACACACACACCACTCTCTCGCACTACACCACTCTCTCGGACACACACCCACCCGACCACTTTCTCACACATACACACACATACACACCACTCTATCGCACATACACACTGTTCTAGCAAAAGCTGTAATAGTACCTTTGGCAGTTTATGCCTGAATCAGTTGACTTTTTAGTGGATATTCATATTGGTTCATAAAGAAAAAACAATGAAAAATCAAACGTTTTGGTAATGCTTTATGAAAAGCAAATACATTTCTCACTGTCAATCAATCAGGAGGTTTACCATAGACCCAAGTCTACAGAACCACATACAGAGGATGGAGTGGAACAATGGTGCCTTCTTAGCATTCTACAGGCTTAGTAGCACCATGAAAAGCTCAGATCACCTGTCCAGGACACACAGGGGGGACGTCTAAAGCTTCATTGGAGGAGGTTTTAGTCTTTTCTTTTCTTGTTCCAATGTGTGAGCTTAAGCAATGGAACTAGAGCCTTCTACTGGTAAGTGAAGATGGCAGACTATTAAGGCAACAGGAGCGGACAGGTCACTCCTGGAAAAGGGCATGATAGAGGAGCGGTGCTGGGGAGTGAACCTTGAACTTTGACCCTTGAGTGAGGGAGTCTGCAGGGGTGACCCCACATCTCTCACAGAAACGGGGTTACTGGAGTATCCATTAACTCTCCTCGGGGCCTTCCTCCAGAGCGGCCTCTTCCTGTAGATGCTCCGCCTCTTCCTGTTGCAGCCTCCTGTCCTCTATGAGCTTCAGCTTGTCGCGGATGCTCTCTGCCGAGGACGCCATGTCCCCGGGGCTGCCGAAAAACTGCTCGCTCCTGCAACAGGGCATTTTGGGTAAGCAAAGGAGGGCACAAAGAAGAGGGAGTTGCCTTCAGTGATTCTGATTCTCGCAACACCACAGAAAACTGTTCTCTGCCTCTCAATGATGAAGTATAATACATTCAGAATAATAAAGACATGATTTTTGCATTGGTATCTCTCCTTTTAGTTAGAAATATCAGGAAAAAGCAGACAAGTCCACTTAACCAGAACAGCAGAGTCTGAGCAGACACGTGTGACACTGTGGATCTGAACTCTTACCCATCAGGAAATATGACAGGAACTGTAAGCCTGTCCAGCAGACCCTTCCCTGCAGTCTCCACCTCCTCAAACACCTCGGAGTCCAACAATTCGGGCTGCTCTGAGCCCTCTCTGAGAACCTGGGGCAAGAGGGACATGGGACAGGGAGGAAGAGGAAGAGCATGCTTATTGTCTGAGGGACATGGGACAGGGAGGAAGAGGAAGAGCATGCTTATTGTCTGAGGGACATGGGACAGGGAGGAAGAGGAAGAGCATGCTTATTGTCTGAGGGACATGGGACAGGGAGGAAGAGGAAGAGCATGCTTATTGTCTGAGGGACATGGGACAGGGAGGAAGAGGAAGAGCATGCTTATTGTCTGAGGGACATGGGACAGGGAGGAAGAGGAAGAGCATGCTTATTGTCTGAGGGACATGGGACAGGGAGGAAGAGGAAGAGCATGCTTATTGTCTGAGGGACATGGGACAGGGAGGAAGAGGAAGAGCATGGTTATTGTCTGAGGGACATGGGACAGGGAGGAAGAGGAAGAGCATGCTTATTGTCTGAGGGACATGGGACAGGGAGGAAGAGGAAGAGCATGGTTATTGTCTGAGGGACATGGGACAGGGAGGAAGAGGAAGAGCATGCTTATTGTCTGAGGCATCACAGAGCCTCTGAGACCAGTGCCAGGGACATGCAGTCTCTGTCCTAAAGCCAGAGAGCACTCAGAGATCAGAGAGCAGCATCAGTCATTCGCACAGAAATCTCACACACACACACACACACACACACACACACACACACACACACACACACACACACACACACACACACACCACCTCCTTGCCTCCTCCATCACACCTTGGGGTTTCATCTAAATAAGTACATGCTTGAGGGTGAACACCAGGCACTCAGAAACCGAGATAAACAGAGCAAGACCCGCACACCTTCAAACACCAGCACTCAACACCACAATAGTGGTGTTTGTGGGGAACATTAGTTGACCTGAATTCGCATCCTTGTTTTTCCAAAGAAGCCAGAGATTGTAAAGTGACAATACAAACAAAATAAACACGGGTGAACTGGAGAAGAGGGACAGGAGACAGGAGTGCATCTGTGGAGTTGCACCATTCATGTCTTTACTCAGCAGTAATCACACGTGCACACGCTGACGTGCGGCTCTCACCCTCTGTGCGGCCGCGTGGAATGCGTTGGCCATCTCCAGACGCTGCTGCCTCTCGTCGGCGGTGACGGTGAACTGCTTCCACACGCGGTTGAGACGAGGCAGCGTGTCCCCAGAGGAGCGCGTGGTGCAGCGGAGAGACTGACACAGCACCACCGTCGCCTGCAGCAGCTGCCTGCCGTAGTCATACGTGCTCTGAGACAGACACAGCAGGGGGTTAACTACAGATAGGACGGGGGTAACTACAGACAGGACGGGGGTAACTACAGACAGGACGGGGGTAACTACAGACTCTTGCTCAGTGAAGGCAGAGAGCTAGTGGATGTCATGCCATTTGGTCCGAGTTATACGCCTTTGCCCAACAGCCATTTACAAAGAAATATTTCACACAAGCAAGGCACTTGACAAACATTATTTAGGCATGACCTTATAGATATAATTCTATCTGGCACTAATTAGCGTTAAATTACATAAAGCAGTATTTCTGATTAAGGGATGGCTTTATAATGAAGAATCTGTAATGGTAGTGCCATTAGATACAAAACATTTGTCACATATGAAAATAGCAGCTAATAATAACTCTAGCCATCTGGCTGATAGGGACTACTGCTCCAAACAATCTCTTAATTGGACCCCAGCTAAGAGCCATTTTCAAAGACTATACTTGATCATAGTTGTAGTCTGTGACGGCTGCACCATTTATTTACAGAGGCTGGAAAATATCTAATATGGGTCCACTTGTTGTTACCTGTGCCACATCCACAAACTTCCTGTGTTTCTCCAGAAGGACTTTGGTTTCCTGTGCGTCGTCGCCAAGCCTGACGTGGGTCTTCAGCAGTGCGTCCAGCAGTTCACTGAGCCACTCAACGGCCTGTTGGAGATGAATCCGTTACGCACCAGCTACACTTCACTCACCATTTATGGCCATTCAGACTTTATCTGATGACCTTCAGCATGATTTAGTTGATAATGAACTAGAGGCATAAAATAGATTTACTAAGGCAGTCAGAGTTAGTGAGGCCCACCCACCTGTGAGGCGTCCTCCTCACACTTGAAGAGCTGCACCATCTGTAGCATCTTCAGCCGTCGAACATCCACCATGTCCTCGCACCTTAAAAAACAAGCACCATGTCCTTACAGCTGGAAAACAAACACCACATCCTCTAATCTTAAAAACAAACACCACACCCTCGAATCATTAAAAACAAACACCACATCCTCTTACCGTTAAAAAACAAACACCACATCATCTAATCTTTAAAAACCAAACACTACACCCTCTAATCATTAAAAACAAACACCACATCCTCTTACCGTTAAAAAACAAACACCACATCATCTAATCTTTAAAAACCAAACACTACACCCTCTAATCATTAAAAACAAACACCACATCCTCTTACCGTTAAAAAACAAACACCACATCATCTAATCTTTAAAAACCAAACACTACACCCTCTAATCATTAAAAACAAACACCACATCCTCTTACCGTTAAAAAACAAACACCACATCATCTAATCTTTAAAAACCAAACACTACACCCTCTAATCATTAAAAACAAACACCACATCCTCTTATCTTTAAAAATAAACACCACACCCTTATTGTTAAAAATCCTCTAAAAAATCCTTACTTCAAAAATAAATAGCACGTCCTCACAACTTTAAGAACAAACACCATATCTGCACACCTTTAAAAACAAATGTCACACCTGCACACCTTTAAAAACAAATATCACACCTGCACACCTTTAAAAACCAATATCACATCTGCACACCTTTAAAAACCAATATCACATCTGCACACCTTTAAAAAGACACCATATCCTCAGAAAAACAACCACCTGATTCGCACAACGATAAAAAGAAACATCCCGTCCCTGCATGTTTGAAACCAAGCGCGTCATCATACCTTTAAACCCACAACCATTATGCCCTTATACCACGAGTGCCCCCTGACAGTACTAAACAGTCCTAAAGGGGGTAATTAACAGCTGGGTTAGACCAACTGAGCCTGGAAGTGCCTGAAGTTAAATATTACAGAAGTATTAACAGTGTGTCAGTGAGGTCTGCAATAAAGCCTAAAAAGCACCAAGTAAAAACCTGATAATCCACACGCGTGTTTGCACCACCAGCTGGTGCTACGGTAGCAAGACGTTACAAAACCACCAAACAGAAGAGATCACTGTACTGTACCACTGATCTAGACTTCTATACTTATACATTATAAACCAATGATCTGTACGTTTTGAAGGTTAGAGCTACATAGAACATTAAGTGGATTTTCAGAAGTCTAGATTTACAGCAAAAACTGTCAACATTAATTATAAACCTTCACCATCACAAATTACCTATGCTATGAATAAATTAATTTATATTATGATTAACACTGGACAGCAGCCATTAAATACACTTCAAATCACTGAGGATTAAAACACAATAAAGACCTCAAGCTTTTTCCCAGTGTGGTCCTCGTTTACATAAAACACACATAACAAAAGTAGTGAGCGTCAGCGTTGATTCACAGCAGCGTGTGTGAGGTGAGAGGATGTGTGTGGTCCTCCTGACACTGGTGCTGATGGGTAAAGGGATGGTGTGGTGACCCTGTGCTGACACCACCAGAGCAGAGGGGAGAGAGGCGGCTCCAACCTCTGCTTCCGTAGCTGCATGTCCTCCATCACACTGTGGACGTGGTCCACGTTCTCCTTGTTCTCCACCGGCACGTCTTTCCCGTAAAACCAGGACGACTGGCTAGACATCTGGTCCAACAGGGCCTGACCCTTCTCCCTGAGAACCTGCAGTGCTCCTTCTGGGAGACACACACACACACACACACACACACACACACACACACATGCATACGCGCACGCACACACACACACAGGAGGCAAAGCCCCATAGACTTAGAGAAAGGTAAAGGGAACCCCTAGAAATGAGCCCTGTGTAGTTGAAGACAAAGATGATGATGATGATGATATCCTTACCCACACTCTTCAGTTTCTCCTCTAGATGTTTCAGCGTTTGCTGGATGGCAGCTCCATCGGCAGGAGCGACGTCCGCACAGAGCATGCCCAGAAGCCCGTCCAGCTGTTGGGACAGCTGGAAAAACGATGACATCGCAGAATTAGCACACCGACGATAGATCACCTCTGCATTCACAATCCCCATTCAGCACAGATGGGGCTGGGAGGTTCTGGACCGGCCCGGATCACGCCTCTGCCAGGAGGAGGTGTGGTACAGCGGACGATGGCTGAACCGACACAGGGCAGCGGCCCATGACGGGCAGCAGCAGCTCTTCTCCCCAGACAGATGAATTACAGGCTAGCTCCTTTTCTTCTACTATGATTTAACGCTAACCCATCGAAATTGAAGGTACCGCAATCTCTAGTGAGACGTCCAAATCAATTGAAAAGCCTAAAACAATATCAAATGGCTCCTGTCCAGACCTTCAGATCAGTGCTAACCAAACAAAACTCTAGTTTGTAAAGACCCAGTTCACACACCGGTTTCCTCTCCAGCTGGCTTTATGTCCATAACGCATGATGCACGTTTGTCCTGAAATTATTTTATGACTTACAATCAAATCATTTTAGCTAAATAATAATCCTGACATCCCTGTCTTTAGTGGTAGTGCAACGAGGCGTCATTTTTCTGAACTGGAGCGGGACGGTATCGGCTGTGTGTGCGGCGGTAAAGCGTGGGGGGTGCGGGCCGGAGGACTCACGTCCTGGGCGGTGTTGTGGAAGTCGTGGGCGGACTGCAGGACGTTCTGGCGGGACTCGAGCTGGCTGGCCTGTCTGTAGCACACGTCACTCAGCTGCTGCTGGAGAGTCCTCAGCTCCGCCAGGTCCTCCTCGTCTCCGGCGCTCAACAGCGCCGCCATCTGTTGATTCAGCTCCACGTACACAGCAAACCACTCCTGCATCGAGATCAGACGCGAGATCAGACACGAGACCAGGCGCGAGATCAGACACGAGTCCCGCTGTGTAAGCACATGCTTTCACAAACGCGTGGATGAGATTCTGCAGCATCGGCATGGAGATTTACTCATGGATCATAAAATATGGCAGATATTACATGTATATAAACACACCGCACACAAAAACGTTTCCCAGAACAGAATCGATGACTGCCGGTTTGCTGGGATCAGGAGTGTTATTACACTTGTAAAGCGTTTTCTGAGTCAGAAAGTCTCAGACAGGCATTATACAATCCACCACTGCCATGACCATCATTGCTCAATGCTATAAATCATTCAACAGCCCATCAGTGTGCAATGACCATGAGTCTGCAGAACCCCAAAAGTACTGCAAACGCTCGCTAGGAATCAGCCACACGCAAACCTGATACGAACCGGGCCGGGCCGAGACCAGGCACCAGACACATCAGCCCAAGCTCACACTTCACCATCATCAACGCCATTTACACAAGCCTGCAAGCACGGCACAGCAAAAATACAAACATACACGAATCTGTATTTTGTTTTGTAAGACTTTGCATTAAGATGTTTGTTGGGGGTTTATTTTTTTTGCTTAAAAACTGCAATAGCGCCACCTGCTGCCAGACACGAATGATAAGGCACTGTGCTATGTGACCCACTATGGCCAAGGCGATGAAGCAGGTCTTTGTCCTCCCCCGTGCTGAGTGGATGTAGTATTCAGAGATGAGAGGAGGGGTTCTATAGCTGTTGGCATTTTCCTTGCACAGTGAGCTAAAACAGCTGGAGGAGCCTGAACCACACAGGCTAGTTAACACTCTGCTCTCCAAAAGCACTGCTGAGTGCATTAGCTGCGACTTTCTTTGAGCTGCTGAAGTGTAACACAGAACACACCCTGCAGAAGACCCTGAACACCCTCCGTCGGAAACACAAAAATCCTCTCAGGGTGCTAGTAGTCATTCTAATGGGATGACAGGGCATACGGAGGCGTAATAGTGGATGTCGTCTGGGCTCATCGATCAATACTGCCCTGATATTCCACTCCCAGCTCCAACAAATAGACCATGATCTACAATTAAACTGTTGTCATTACCACATAAAGTCGCTGTGAATTAATATGCAGTGTCTCTACACTACAGTAAGTGCTTCCTCTCTGGCTGCTGAGACCCAACAAATCTTTTGCTGCTGTCATTTTATTAATAAAGCAATGAAAGTTTGAAATGAGGCACTGCTCTGTGATGTCGGCCTCAGCAGTGAAAGGCCAACCGTTCCAGACTGTTGGCAGAAAACTCCCAGGATTGAATTTTCATAAGGAGTATAAGACCCGGTCTCTCCAAGTCTCCATATGCACACACACGCACATGCACACACACACGTTGATGTTGAGTTCTATTGTTTTTCTTACACTGTGCTGGCTCTCAATCTCCTCGTGTTTCAGCTGCAGGGCCTGAGAAGCCCGTATGGAGTCACCAATCCCCCACTGTGTGCGGAGCTGCTCCGTGCCTGGACCCTCCAGCCAGTTCACAACCTGCACACACACACACACACACACACACACACACACACACACACACACACACACACACACACGATTCCACATATTGTTGTTTTATTGTTTTATTATAACAATAATGGGAACTGTACAATATTAACAGTAGCTCCGCTCCTCCATCGTATTCTCTTCACGTAGGAACAAGACAATGATGATGACGATGACGAAGATGATGATGATGTCGTCATTGCTTCTTGGGCGGTTTATACCATCGGGAAAATGAGGCAGCTCAGCTCACAAATCGCACCTTCAATCTCAGCCAATCAGAACCACTGCTATTAGAGACTTTCCCAATGGTGCTGCGGTCACCTGTCACTAACATGGCATTTCCACCGGAGCAGAGTACACGGGGCTCATTTTGCTTCCCGTCCCGTTGCTATGCAAGCCGCAAACAGTGCCCAGTGGCAACGGAGGCGGAGAGTGTGGGTAGAGAAAAAGATGAAATTTTCAACCCTATGCAAATGAGACGTTAATCTTGCCGGGTGGCGGCCAATCAAACGGCTGACTGTGGTATAGTAATCATTCTAGTCATGCGTCGCTTGGTGACATGCGGCCAAAATGCGGCCAAATAGGTATTGGAATTACTAAAAGGCAGAGACCTTCAAAAATCCTTAAAATAATGCTTTATAGAAAAACAATAGTTTTCCAGTGCCAATTCTTGCCAGTGTAAATAATGAGGCACAGAGCTAGCCAGTAATGCCATGAATACTTTATTCTAGACTGATAATCTTGTTTTAGCAGCCAACTATGATCTGCTTGGCTGTAATGTGAGTCTGTATTTCTTAAAGATTTAATTCATTTAAAGCTTTTGGTGGTGGTCGTGGTGGAGCTAAAACTATACATAATAACTCCCTAAAAAGTACAGCACCAGAAAAACACAACCAGACACCCACACACAATAGGGCCTGCCAGTACACAAACACCCCCTCAGAGCACCCAGCAGACCTTCAACAAAAAACTATTAAATCAGGAAGAAATTAAGGAAAATTTGATTATCTAATGACTGAGGGGATGCGGGATCCAAATCTGTTTAGATATCAGTTTTCCGGCATTAGAAAAAACAAGAAACAAAAATACAAAACAGAACCAATCAAATTTCAAATGATGCCAGAGACCAGTTAAACATGGAGCTCAGACAGTGAAACTGGATCAGCTCTGCATAAATAAATGAGTTTGTGAGATGTTTCCAGGGCTGACGAGGCCAGGTTCAGACACTGCCTCACGAGTCGCTCTTCCAGAGACGACATCTACACGTGTGTCTCTGTGCGACGACCCCACTGCACTCGAGGGCTCACTGCAGGGGTTTAATGACTGAAGCTTTGGGAAGTGTGAGGGCTCACTGCAGGGGTTTAATGACTGAAGCTCTGGGAAGTGTGAGGACTCTGCAGGGGGAGATACTGCTGCTGGAGGAGACAGGAGAACGTCTGATCACTGCAGGAATGAGGCCATCAAACCACTCCCACCCACTCACCACCGCCAAACCACTCCCACCCACTCACCACCGCCAAACCACTCCCACCCACTCACCACCGCCAAACCACTCCCACCGACTCACCACCGCCAAACCACTCCCACCGACTCACCACCGCCAAACCACTCCCACCGACTCACCACCGCCAAACCACTCCCACCCACTCACCACCGCCAAACCACTCCCACCGACTCACCACCGCCAAACCACTCCCACCGACTCACCACCGCCAAACCACTCCCACCCGCCAAACCACTCCCACCCACTCACCACCGCCAAACCACTCCCACCCACTCACCACCGCCAAACCACTCCCACCCACTCACCACCGCCAAACCACTCCCACCCACTCACCACCGCCAAACCACTCCCACCCACTCACCACCGCCAAACCACTCCCACCCACTCACCACCGCCAAACCACTCCCACCCACTCACCACCGCCAAACCACTCCCACCGACTCACCACCGCCAAACCACTCCCACCGACTCACCACCGCCAAACCACTCCCACCCACTCACCACCGCCAAACCACTCCCACCGACTCACCACCGCCAAACCACTCCCACCGACTCACCACCGCCAAACCACTCCCACCCGCCAAACCACTCCCACCCACTCACCACCGCCAAACCACTCCCACCCACTCACCACCGCCAAACCACTCCCACCCACTCACCACCGCCAAACCACTCCCACCCACTCACCACCGCCAAACCACTCCCACCCACTCACCACAGCCAAACCACTCCCACCCACTCACTACCGCCAAACCATCTCCCACCCACTCACCACCGCCAAACCACTCCCACCCACTCACCACCGCCAAACCACTCCCACCGACTCACCACCGCCAAACCACTCCCACCCACTCACCACCGCCAAACCACTCCCACCCACTCACCACCGCCAAACCACTCCCAACGACTCACCACCGCCAAACCACTCCCACCCACTCACCATCGCCAAACCACTCCCACCCACTCACCACCGCCAAACCACTCCCACCCACTCACCACCGCCAAACCACTCCCACAAACTCACCACCGCCAAACCACTCCCACCGACTCACCATCAAACCACTCCTACAGCTGCATAAGGCAACAGCATGCTCAAATGCGCATGCATGCACACGCACACACGTGCAATGCACACACACACACACACACTCTCTCACATGCAGGCATACCCACACACACACACACACACACAGAGACAAATGCACACACAGGCTCACACGGACACACACACACACCACTCACTTATAGACAGGCATGCTTCTTCATCACCATGGCAACAGACATTCCATTTACTCTGACACAAGTGTCCTTAAAAGCTTTTTTTTTCACCCTGAGAAGCTAAAGCCCAAAACAGCTCCCTCTCACACCTGTACCGATACGTTCTGTCTCCTGTTAGCTCCTCCAAACACACCATAAAAGTCCTCACCGACGCTTTAATACCTCCCTCTCCAATACTGTCAGAGATATATCGTACCCTCAACGACATGAGTGGATAACAATGTAAAAAATTAGTAAATAAATGAAACAGAAGACGATCTTTCATCTCTCAGGGTACTAGTGAAATTGTGATGGTCTACACTCCATTAAACTGCTTAGACCTACTGCGAGACCATAATCCTGAGTGGTTAACCAATGTTAAAGTAACTATCAAGTAAGCTCATCTTCTGCAGGGTCGTGATTTATAGCTACACAGCCTGAGACAGAATACCAAATCAGAGAAGGACCATTTGCCTTGTAAAAGAAAGCAACTAAACTGAAAAGAGCAATAAGTATTATAACCAGCACACTGAGCCCAGTGGAAACATAAATTATCTGGTTCTGAGAAAAGAGTAATACTATTATAACTGTCATGTGTGCTGCAGAACAAAAAATAGTTTGTAAAACAGGAATTGGGTTTTTCTGACTCACTGAGCTCTGAATACACACACACTATGTCTATGACCACAAGCATGCACACACACCTCCAGCACAAACCTACACCTACACACACACACACACACACACACACACACACACACAGATGTTAAGCAAACATCCCCACAAAAACATGTAATTTAACAGCATTCACTGGAGGAATGACTCAAGAGTTCTCTCCCTGTGCCGAAGGAGACGTGTTAAAACACAGCTTCATCTTCCACACGCTGGCTCTCTCTGCTTGGCTTTCACCATCACAACAGAGCAGCCCAGAGAAACGCACGAGAACTACAGAAACACAACTCTGAGAAACATGGCCAGGCACCTCCCATTCATGTGTGGCTGCATCCAACAGAGACCCAAACATTCCCCACAGCAGAGTCCAGCACAGAGTCCAGCACGGTTCCTATTCAATTATCTCACAAATCATCTGGGAAATCAACCGATGTGCTCTTAAACTATTGAATGAAGCTTTGAAAGGATTTGGCCATCCATAATCAGCCACTGTGAAACACTTCAACAAAAACCTTCTATGAGGTCTACAGCTACAGTCCTCATTCTGATGATACCTGCGACAGACCGAGACTCACTCTGCTCGCGCAGCAGACCACGTGGCACAAACACTCCTCCTCCCCATAGGGGGCAGCCATGAGCATTGGAGCTCTTACTCTGCACAGTCAGTGATTTTTTTTTTTACTTACAGACCTGCAGCAGCTACCTGCCGATCTGCTGAGTTGGGTCCGTTTTACACGTCCTAGTCTATAATGAAACTGTGTCTATAATGTCTATAATGAAACTGTCTGTAATAGCCAGGAGCTCTGCGGTAGCGGTGTGTGCTGTAAACACTATAGCACGTGTGCTGTAAACACTATAGCACGTGTGCCGTAAACACTATAGCACGTGTGCCGTAAACACTATAGCACGTGTGCCGTAAACACTATAGCACGTGTGCCGTAAACACTATAGCACGTGTGCCGTAAACACTATAGCACGTGTGCCCGATAGCTATGAAGTGCCGGGGAGAAGTGCTACTTCCCAGCTGAGGGCAAGACTGCAGTCTGCCTCCGCCGAGCAGCTCGTTACCAGGTACAGAACGGCTTATAGAACCAGAACCAGACAAAAGTGCTGTGACCCTCTAGAACAGGGGTACCCAATACGTCGATCGCGATCTACTGGTCGATCGTGAAGGAAGTGAGGGTAGATCGCATGACATTAAAATGTTAGGGATGAATGACAGGCTATCATCCATCTGCACTGACCGTTGTCTTTTGATTGACAAACAGGGTAGCCAATCTGACGTCTGAACTTCTGACCACCTACGCATGCGCGTTAAACCACGCCAACTTGTTCAGATACCTTGCTGCATAGCTAGCCTCCAAGTTATTTAAACTAATTACAACAAAGGGTAAAAAAATGAGCGCTGTAGCTGGTCCGAGTAAGAAGCCTAAAACCAAAAATGTGGAGCGGCATTTTCGGACTGTTCAAGGATCATTTCGGGTGAGTAACTTAACTGTTAAGCACAAGAAGTGCTTCCTAGATGGAGAGATGATAAAAGAGGCATTTGAGCTATCGAAGAATACAGTTACAATTATCGCTACAATTAGCGATTCTTTAAAATACTTTATAAATATAAATAAAAATAAATAAAATACTTTATCCTAAAAGGAAAAAAGGAAAAGGAAAGAAAGAATACACATTATTCAATAGTAATAATAACTTCAATAATGATAATATAGAAGAAATACATTTGTTTAGCATTTTTATTTTAAGTAGATCATTTTGAGTTGGTCATCTTATAAGTAGCTCGCAAGCTGAAAAGGTGTGGGCACCCCTGCTCTAAAAAGACCACCCCAAAATGGAGGGGTGCATCCTGGGTAGGTGCTGACCTGCATGACCTTGGCCTGGATCTCCTCCAGCTGGGAGCGGCGGCTCCGCTGCCGACACACCTCCTGGTACCTGGTGTACTGCTCCCGCAGAGAGTCCAGGAGCTTCATCACCTGGGGCTGAGCCAGCAGCTCGTCGTCCATGGGCGACCAGGCCGTGACCCCACCTCCACCTCCTCCTCCACCCTCTGAGCCATTAAAACGCCTCTGCTGCAACTCCGACAGCAGCTCATGACCTGAGAGAGACATAAAGGAGCATAAACTTTGTGTGATAAAATGACATTTCAAATAAGACTTTGACTAGTAGTAAAAATTATAATAATGTTATCTGAATAAGTTGAGGGCTCACGGCCTTATGTGGCAGCAAAGTGTGGAGTTACAAATCAAGAATTTGACAAATGGGTCAAACATCCAACTGAGTCCTTGGATGCCAAGTTTGTAAACAAATCCTAAAAGTTCCCAGACACAGCACAACCAGTACACACAGGGCAGGATTAGAGATCTATTCAGCCGTGAACAAATCTTGGCTGGCAAGAGAGCAAAGAGTTTGGCAACAGTGCGAAGAAAGCGAAACAGAGCTGGATTTCCAACCAGAACGCTCAAAATTCAAGGAGATTTGTAAAGAACGGCAAATATTGCAGATTTAACAGCCTCTGAACTACTCAGAAATGATCAGCTCAGTTAGGGGAACACAGAAGAGCTGGAAACTACCAGCACAGTAAGAGCTCGAAGGCCATCGTAAGAGGGACAGTGAATGATGTCGCCGTGAGATATATACACACACATATGCACACAGAAATTGGGAAAACAAATGCTTTATATTATCTAATAAAGCACCTTGAACTGGCAGGGAAGGAGAGAGAGAGAGAGAGAGAGAGAGAGAGAGAGAGAGAGAGAGAGAGAGAGAGAGAGAGAGAGAGAGAGAGAGAGAGAGAGAGAGAGAGAGAGAGAGAGAGAGAGAGAGAGAGAGAGAGAGAGAGAGAGAGAGAGAGAGAGAGAGAGAGAGAGAGAGAGAGAGAGAGGAGAGAGAGGAGAGAGGAGAGAGAGAGAGAGAGAGAGAACCTTTACTTCACAAGCTGACAAATGACATCTGAAAGTCCTTGGAGCCACACTCAGAAACCTAACACACACACACAGCCTAACATGCGCACACACAGCCCAACACAGTACACACACACACACCTCAGATCCTCTTTAGCATTTGTGATGTAAGACCTTGGCACGGAGCGAGACTCATGTGAGCAGACAATGAGTCTGTTTAGTGGAGTGTGTCACAGAGCACACGGAGAGGTGGGCCAGAAGACAAAGTGTCCTACAGTGACGCGTCCTACAGCGCCGTGTCCTACAGTGACGTGTCCTACAGTGGCTCCAGCCGTGTCCTCCAACAGCAGTGCTGTAAAAGAGCTGGCAGCCCACCCCCTCCTGAACAACCTCCAGTTATGCTGCACACATGGAGAAACTGCCTCACACCACACCCACAACCTCAGAATTTGAGGTTAAAAAAATTCCAAAAAAAAAAAATCCAAAAAAAAAACAACCCCCTCAAAAAACCTCCCAGCTTAAGTCACTATATCATCATGGCAATTCTGACCAGAGAAATTCTTTATTTCTACTCAGATGGGTCTCTCTTCCCACCACACTCTTCCCCTTAAATTTTGTTTCCTATTTTTGTGAGCCTTTTATTTTGTTAAAGTATCACAGGTCAAAAGGAAGAGCCAGCTGCTTACCGGTTTGGAGAACAGTTTCTGGGTCAAACGACGGCAAGATGTTGCTGTCCGCAGGCCTGCTGGAGTAAAAACAAAGAACTCTTTTGTTTTGGTACAGTCCAAAGGCTGTTTGGGGTACAGAACGGTTCGGTGCACTCCGAAGGATGGCCAGGGTAAAAGAACCGTAGGTTGGGGCAGCAGAAGGTGCCTCTGCTTTGACAGAGCACACATCAGTGCGTAAAACTGAGAATCTGCCCAGAAGGCGTTTAGTATGGAGAGACTAACCAGGCAAGGCCGAACACTAGCAAACCACAAATCGGTTATTCTGACATGTTCACTTGGAGATGGGAATTCAGAACACAGCTACTCACCACATAGCTACTCACAACTCCAAAGCTCACTCTAGAAGGACCTGCCCTGGACACTGAGCTGTTCTGGAAGGACCTGCCCTGGACACTGAGCTGTTCTAGAATTACCTGCCCTGGACACTGAGCTGTTCTGGAAGGACCTGCCCTGGACACTGAGCTGTTCTGGAAGGACCTGCCCTGGACACTGAGCTGTTCTGGAAGGACCTGCCCTGGACACTGAGCTGTTCTAGAATTACCTGCCCTGGACACTGAGCTGTTCTAGAATTACCTGCCCTGGACACTGAGCTGTTCTGGTAGGAAAAACTTGACGCGCTTCAAGTTGCATAAGTTGTTGTAATCTTATCTAAACTGCTGCCTAACAAATTTTATTCTGGCAAAATTGGCATTCAGCAAAGAAAACACTGAACATGCGTGGTATAACTGGAAACACTGAACATGCGTGGTATAACTGGAAACACTGAACATGCGTGGTATAACTGAAAACACTGAACATGCGTTTTATAACTGGAAACACTGAACATGCGTGGTATAACTGAAAACACTGAACATGCGTGGTATAACTGGAAACACTGAACATGCGTGGTATAACTGGAAACACTGAACATGCGTGGTATAACTGGAAACACTGAACATGCGTGGTATAACTGGAAACACTGAACATGCGTGGTATAACTGGAAACACTGAACATGCGTGGTATAACTGGAAACACTGAACATGCGTGGTATAACTGGAAACACTGAACATGCGTGGTATAACTGGAAACACTGAACATGCGTGGTATAACTGGAAACACTGAACATGCGTGGTATAACTGGAAACACTGAACATGCGTGGTATAACTGGAAACACTGAACATGCGTGGTATAACTGGAAACACTGAACATGCGTGGTATAACTGGAAACACTGAACATGCGTGGTATAACTGGAAACACTGAACATGCGTGGTATAACTGGAAACACTGAACATGCGTGGTATAACTGGAAACACTGAACATGCGTGGTATAACTGGAAACACTGAACATGCGTGGTATAACTGGAAACACTGAACATGCGTGGTATAACTGAAAAGGATTCAACAGGTGTCACATCATCGTCATCATCATCACTGTACTAGTAACTCTTTGGTTGAGTACAGTGAGTTATTCTATAGGTAAGCTTTCTTGAACATTACAGTAATAAAAGTGGGTGGCAGTGGGCATTACTTGTCTCACAATTAATAAATAATAATTATTATTATTCAAAAATATATTTTTTAAAGACTCAAATGCTACATTGGTTCTACTTGAAGCCAGTCCATAATAAAGCCAAATCACCACAGAAATGTGGGGGCGAATGACTTCATGAACAGTTAATATAGTTTGATAAGAAAGAACTGAGAGAGCATTAGATCAGCTGTGAGATAACCAGCTGTGACGGACCTGGTTTTCTCCTGGCTAGTTTTCTCCTGGCTGGTCTTCTCCTGGCTGGCCTTCTCCTTCTCATTAATGACCGCAAGCTCGTCCAGCAGTGATGTGGACTCCTTGGTGAATTTTTCAAAGACCTGAACAAAAGGTCGTGATTAACATGCTGCCCAATTACGATTCTTATGAAAAATGCCGTTTCAAAACATCTAATATAACTATTACTACTACTATTATTATTCTTTTAATTTACATAGCACATTTCATGCATACATAATAAAATTACAACTGTTAGAAATAAATAAAATGGACAAAAGAATATATATCTGACAGTAATATATCCAAGATGGAATATCTAATTCCATGAAGACCCCAATCAATATTTTTTTAGTTGTTTTTTTTAGCTGTTTTTTGAAGCAGGGCACCTGGCGTTTATAGTGGGCACCTGTGACATGTCAGAATCAGTAATGTGGTCCAGAGGTTTGTGTACAGAGCCGATTCACCACGCATCAGATGAACATTATCATTTACTGATTTTCTAGGCTTAGCTTCAGCATTATGCTAAACTAAAGCCTGTTAGACCAAAGGTCCTCATTGTCCAGCTGCAACGAAACGTTGCTGTGCGAGTTTGTCCTCGTGCACGTGTGCCGTCTCTCACCAGTCTCTTGCTCAGCCAGTCCGTGTGGTCGTACTGCAGGCTGCCCCCGAACTCGTCCGTCAGCTGGCAAGGCTCGATGTAGCGGGTCAGCTTGTTAGCGGAGACCAGGATCACCTGAAGATCAAGGAAACACACACAGGTCTGCTCAGAGACACCGGGAGCTCAGAGACACAGGTCTGCTCAGAGACACAGGTCTGCTCAGAGACACCGGGAGTTCAGAGACACCGGGAGTTCAGAGACACCGGGAGTTCAGAGACACCGGGAGTTCAGAGACACCGGGAGTTCAGAGACACCGGGAGCTCAGAGACACCGGGAGCTCAGAGACACCGGGAGCTCAGAGACACCGGGAGCTCAGAGACACAGGGAGCTCAGAGACACAGGTCTGCTCAGAGACACAGGTCTGCTCAGAGACACAGGTCTGCTCAGAGACACAGGTCTGCTCAGAGACACCGGGAGCTCAGAGACACCGGGAGCGAGGGATGAGCACTGGTGGTGACAACACTGCTGTTAACCCGTCAGCCATGTTCACCCCGATAATGGCAATAACAATTCCATCACGGTGTAGTCCTTTCATTGCAAAAACAAACTCGGATTAATATCCCGTGATCACCACCCAGATGCTGTGAGTATGATCAGCAGAAATCTTCAGATTTGGGACAATATCTGTAATCAAGTAACAAAAGATCTAACTACACAGCCCTAAAAAGAGCAAAAAAAAGGATTTTAATCTTTTGCTCAAAATGTATGCATAATGAAATATATGGCAGAGAAAAAGAATACATAGAGGTTGTGCTCTACTATTTAAACCTTATAATACTTATAATACACTTAATTTGCTTAGACTTTAGTTAATATGCACAAGGGACCCATCAAGTGGTTTATTCATGAGTGCCACTGATTAAAACTCCACACCCTTCAATGATCACCAACTGTGAGTTCAGTGTGGTGTGATCAGTCCATGCTCGGGAAGGGGGGGGGGGGGGGTGTGTTCCTTGACCTCGACAAAATGCCAACCAAGGCTGATCATCTGGGAAGAACTGATGTGGGTGAGGGGACAGAGACTGTAGGTGAGACAACCTCTACCTAGGTCAGAGACACCGGTCTGCAGGAAATGCCAGTGATGTCATTAGGCACACAAGAGGCACTGAGTGCAGATGTGGACATAAACACAGCTGAGGCACTGAACCGAGCAGCATGGTTCAAACCCATCCGCCCCACACGCCGTGTGTGTGTCTGTAGCGCCATGTACGGTCACCAGACATACTCCTGCACTCATAGTAAACCATTTATCCAGATCACCCCGACACTCGACCCGTGTGTGTGTGTGTGTGTGTGTCAGTAGCGAACCGTGACCTTTAAACCTGGGCCCGCTACACCCCCCCCCCCCCGATTATTTTTTTTTTCCTTTCTTAATAAACTGCAATAAAGAAAAACTGAGACGACAGTACAGCTTTAAAAACGCAATAAACAATAATATCTGTACTAGATAACGTCTTAAGCAAAATAAGTTTCCAAACAAAATAAGGTTCACAGCTCCGTGGTTCTCGGAAGCGGAATATGTAAACAACGCGCACGAGGACGTCAAAGGGATTAATCGAAACTAGCTAGCGGTGGTGCTAACGACAGCTAGCGTCGCCACAGCGGGCGGAAATTATCATACAGTTAAGCCCGCCCACTAAGAGAGAAGATATGATTGGTCAATTTTGCTGTCATTTGAAACTGGTATTGCGCTGAATTATAACTGCCAGGCCCTCTGTAAACGAACAGAGGGCATCACAGTCCTGATAGGGGGAGACACAGGCTCACAGGCTTCCACTTAACCCCTCACCTTCCAACACAGATTGAATAGACACGGGTGAATATTTTATTTGCTTATATTTTTGTAATTGTTTAGATGTCGAATGTCAAGCTGTAAGTAGATAAAATAAAATTGGATAATTATATATATAATGCTTAAGAATATTTTAGGCCCTCTGAGAGGGCGTAGAGGGCCCTGACGGTTCCCCACTGGTGTGTGTGTGTGATATGCTCAGCTGAGTCAACATTTGTGACATGGGGACAGGACATCACAGGAAACAGGATCCACTCTGCAGTCTGGCCACAGACACACAATGGCAGAGGCGTAGGGATATCGGTAGTAATAATATTTTCCCCCCACTCGTGCTGTTTGGAGACAGTGGGCCCCCTGTGGGGACTCAGCTGCTCGGACAGCTGTGACTCTGGGGTCAGTCGGTGAAGTGTTGCTGCTCAACACCAAGACTGGGCTCATTTCACAGCTTCATCCAAGAGACTTACGGGCTCTATAGGGAGGATCTTGGAGGAAACGTCTGCACCTCTGAGGAGGCGTGGACTCGGTTACGGAAACAGACTGAAACGTTCAGACAGGAATCACACTTCTTATATCCTATTATCTGCTTCTGTCAAAAGATTATCTACAAGCACAGGTTTGAGAGGGAGGAAGAGATAAGGAGAGATAGACAGAGAGAGACAGACAGACAGATAAAGACAGGTGGTTTAATCAAGCTGCTTCTGCTGTAACCATGGTAACCCTCCAGTTATCCTCAGCTCCTGCGACCCTGAGTGCTGCTAGGAGTGGTGAAGGTTGGTGAACGTGAACAGTGTCACACGGGTAGTCAGAGGATCTCACGCGTTCTGCTCAGATCAAAGCCACTCGGTCGCTAACGAGGTGAACGTGGCTGACTTTGTTTTACCTGCATACACCAGCTGCTGAGAGCAAGTACTGCTAAAAGCAACATGAGGAGACTGTAGAGTACTGTAGTAATGTAGAGTACTGTAGTAGAGTACTGAGGTACTGTAGTAATGTAGAGTACTGTTCAATGCTGTGGAGTACTGACCAGTACTGTAGACTACTGTAGTAATGCAGAGAGTACTGTGCAGTAATGCTTGCATATGAATCATAGATCAGTGTCATTTATAACGGTCATGCTACAACCTAAACGAAATTCAGAAAAAACATCACAACTACTCAAAGAGCCAAACAAAACAGTATGTAGCTCCTGGTAGTGGAGTCAGTCAGTACTGAACGCTCATCAAAACAGTATGTAGCTCCTGGTAGGGGAGTCAGTCAGTACTGAACGCTCATCAAAACAGTACGTAGCTCCTGGTAGTGGAGTCAGTCAGTACTGAACGCTCATCAAAACAGTACGTAGCTCCTGGTAGTGGAGTCAGTCAGTACTGAACGCTCATCATTCAGCGCTTGAGGTTCAAGGATCTGTCTCAATCTGCAACAAAATGATTTTATTATTTCTATTGTAACCAGGTTTCTATTGATACTGTTATATATTGTAACAAGGTGATCGTAGGATCACAATACAATGTATAACAAGGTTGGAGAGTAGGATCATTATTCCAGTGGGAGATCTTAAATACCCGCCCGTCTCCTCGGCAGTGTCTAAAGCGCTCAATAAATTCATCAACAGCAGCACGGTTTATTGAAACCCTCCCTGACTTAACTGCTTTAGCCCACTCGCCATCCGATCCAGGAGAGTTAGATAGTCTAACCGACTACTTAGAGAATACCTGCAGATCAGCTCTAGATATAGTAGCTCCACTAAAATATAAAAAAGCTAGATCCAAAAAGCTCACCCCATGGTACACCGACCAAACTAGAAACTTAAAACAAATAGCACGTAAATTAGAGCGGAAATGGCGATCTACTAAATTGGAAGTATTCCACTGTGCCTGGAAAGATAGCATTATTGACTACAAACGGGCACTCACTAAAGCACGCTCAGCATACTTAGCCTCACTGATAGAGAAAAATAAAAACAATCCTAGATTTCTTTTTAATACTATTTCTAAACTTACAAAAAATCAAGCAGGCACAGAACCTCAGATTCCAGTAAACCTCACTAGTAATGTATTTATAGATTTCTTTGATAATAAAATAGAGAATATTAGACAAAATATAAAACCCTTTATTAGCAATACAACTGGTATGTCATCTGGTTTGGTTGATATTGATTTAAATTACATACCGGGAGAAAAACTTGATGCTTTTCATCCACTCCCAAAATCAGAATTAGAGAAAATAATTTCTTCCTTAAATTGTACTACCTGCACATTAGACTCAGTTCCCTCAAAGTTATTAAAAGAGGTATTACCAGCTGTAACTGAACCTCTTCTAACTATAGTTAACTCATCCATTACAATAGGTCACATGCCCAAATCATGTAAATTAGCAATTATCAAACCTCTGATCAAGAAACCAAATCTTGATCCGACTGTGCTATCTAATTATAGACCCATTTCAAACACATCATTTATATCTAAGATCATAGAAAAAGCTGTTGCCCAGCAATTATGCCTATATCTGCATAGGAATAACACATTTGAAAAGTTCCAATCTGGTTTTAGGCCCCATCACAGTACTGAAACAGCATTAGTTAAAGTAACAAATGATCTCCTCCTTGCATCAGATCAAGGCTATGTATCACTGTTAGTGCTCCTTGATCTTAGTGCAGCTTTCTACACAATTGATCATAGGATCTTGCTAGAAAGGTTAGAACGCTGGGTTGGAGTCTCCGGCACAGCCCTTTCATGGTTTCAGTCTTACTTAACAAATCGCTATCAGTTTGTAGAGCTCAATAATATTTCATCCAAACGTACAATGGTTAAATATGGGGTCCCGCAAGGCTCCATCTTAGGACCACTATTATTTACATTATATATGCTACCATTGGGCACAGTTATAAACAAACATGGTGTCAATTTTCACTGCTATGCGGATGACACTCAACTTTACATATCAGCCAAACCCGATGACAAACTCAGTTTAGGAAAAATTGAGGCCTGTGTAAGAGATATTAAATGCTGGATGTCTCTAAACTTCCTACAATTAAATGAGGACAAAACAGAAGTTCTCCTTGTGGGCCCTAAGGTCGCAAGACAGAAAATTCCAAATTTAATGCTTAATCTTGCAGACTATCCCATTACACCTGGCACAGTAGCCAAAAACCTAGGCGTCATACTCGACTCCGACCTATCATTTGATAAATATATAGATAATACTACTAGGATAGCTTTTCTACATCTCCGCAACATTGCCAAATTAAGAAATGCATTATCACAGGATGATGCAGAAAAATTGGTGCACGCCTTTGTTAGCTCTAGACTAGACTACTGCAATTCACTACTGTCAGGATGTTCAAATAGGATTCTAAATAAACTTCAAGTAGTTCAAAATGCCGCAGCTAGAGTTCTGACCAGAACTAGAAAATTTCAGCATATTAGACCAGTCCTATCAGCCCTGCATTGGCTCCCAGTTAAATTTCGTATTGATTTTAAAATTCTATTATTAGCATATAAAGCACTACACGGGCTTGCTCCTGAATACCTCCAGGAACTTATTTCCTACTATGAACCCCCACGTCAACTAAGATCACAGGGTGCTGGTCTGTTATTAGTTCCACAAATTAACAAGGTAACAGCAGGGGGAAGAGCCTTTTCTTATAAGGCCCCCCAGCTTTGGAATAATCTTCCTAAATGTGTCCGGGACTCTGACACAGTCACAATCTTTAAATCTAGGTTGAAAACCCACTTATTTAGTCTAGCGTTTGATAATTAATATCCCCCTTAGATAAAGGTACAGATCCAGGGGTTCATAGACGAAGGGTTTTATGGTAGACTGGGGTACTGGCGCTGTCATCCTGTCACTGCTCGTGGTCACTCAAGTTTGTTGACAGTGCAGTGGATGGATGCCATTGTCTCAGAATGCCCCCAAGCCTATGTTACCTTCTGGTTCTGCCTTTTTTTAGCTAGGCTGTAATAATTTAACTTAGTGCCGGAGTTGCTGCCACACTCCAGAAATGTTTATAATTTTACCTGTCCTGTATATGTCCTCATACAGAGCTAATTTTCCCTGTTTCATTTCTCCACATGGCTGCCCGCCTGCTTGAGGAATAATGAGATGAGGAGAGACAAGTGATCCATCCTGGCCAGCCACCTCCTGCCTAACCGGATGCCTACACCATGATGGACATTATTACATATTTTTCGGTCTAAATTGACATTATTGCATCTTTTACATTCTGTCTACATTCTGTCTATATTGTTGTTGTTGTCATGGTGACCGGTGTCGGCCAGAGGAGGATGGGTTCCCCCCCTGAGTCTTGGTTCCTCTCAAGGTTTCTTCCTCATGCAAAAACTAGGGAGTTTTTCCTTGCCACTGTCGCCTTTGGCTTGCTCACTGGGGGCTAGGACTCGGCACTTGTAAAGCTGCTTTGTGACAACAACTGTTGTAAAAAGCGCTATATAAATAAAATTTGATTGATTGATTGATTGATTATGTGTATCTGTAGCCACACCAAGAATGGAAGAGAGAGAGGGAGAGAGAGAGAGAGAGAGCGAGCGAGCGAGCGACAAAAAGGGAGAGAGTGAGAGAGGTCAAGGGAAAGGGGGAATAAGTTGGAAAGACAAGTGAACACTAATTCCTCTCTTCCATTGCAGCTTCCTATTAAACAGAGTTAAATCACTCAGGTGTGACATTAATTGTTAACCTATACTTAAAATGGCCCCGACATCTACCAAAGCACATATTACCAAATCCTTCAGCAATTAAGCGATCAGTTATGAGAAAATGCTGGACATGAAAAAAATATATATTACCCATCTGTGAACCAACTGATAAGGTCTTGATAGTTTGGGTCACATGTAAAACTACTGCGAAATGCAATATGGGAGCAGTATGCACAGCTAAAATGGCTGGGAGTTTGGTGTGTGTGTGTGTGTGTGTGTGAGTGAGAGAGAGACTTGTTTCACTGGGAATTTCTGCTTTTCATGTGCACATGTCCCCATGTTGAAGGCTCTGGTGTCTTTGTTAGGTCTGGTGTCTGCTGGGGGGGTGTGAGGAGATTATTAAGGAGGTGGTGGGCCTCCTGCTGCACATGTGTGATCAGCTCCTCTACGCTCAGACCCTTAAGTAGGCTAGCAGAGCGGGAGCAGCCTTCACGCCAGCATTTCCCATTCAGGTCGCTCCACTTCCTACAGTCAGGACACTACACCCCATTCAGCCCACAGCACGCCATCTGCTTCAGCCCTGCAGCTGGGGGGGAGAGGGGCCCCCAGGGGCCTGCTGGCCCACAACACAGCGCAGAAACACACACTCAGGTTACAACAACACCCCACACACACACACACACGTTTCTATGACAGACAAGGCAATGTGTGGACTACGCTTTCAGAAACATCACCTACCTTCCAGAACACCGTCCCTGTTGCCTGGCAACATGACATTATTAGTTCATACATACACAGGAGGCGGAGTTGTAAGAGAGAAAGATTAACGACTCCTCCTCCCTATTGGCTATGCTTGAGTGGAAACCCTGCCCACCCAATCTGCTGACCACACAACCTGTACACACAAACTCCGCATGTTTACTGTTTAAGACACTCATGCCCGTAATATACGATGCCTATATACACCCCTGTCATACCTATGCAACCGCCTATAATTCTCATATGTAATCAACCCATGTGACCCTAGAAGGCACCTTGGAGAAACCCATAAAACCATGCAACATCACTGTGACCACCCTCAACAACTCGACAGAGTACAAACACCCACGAGTTCATCGGAGATCCATTTATATTAATATGACTGGCAACAAAAAGACCACAAGTGATTAGAAAAGTAAATTCACATTTTACATGACAAGCACCCTTCTAACCTTCTGGGCCGAGGTCGGCTGTGTCCAATCAGTCAGGGGCCCATACGCCCAGACCCACTAATGAGACCATTCATTCTGCACCCACACAAACAGCTCACTGAGGCACAGGTGCACACACACCGTGTCCTTCCACTGCAGCAACCTGCTAGGGAGAAGCCCTTTAAAGCGAAGCTATTAGCCATTAGGTTAGATAAGAGAATTACACAATGTGTTAACGAGACGCAGTGAGCAAATCACTGGGCCTTTAGGAACAGAAATGCATCTTTTTATTATGCTGGAGTTCATCGCACCTTATCAACAGAGGGAAATTTAATCCTCACCTATTCCTCTGGAGGGTTACAGACAGTAACCTGTTGTTGTGTTCAGGACTGTACAGAACCGCCCACTCTCAAACCTGAACACAGCTTTGGGTTCACCAACAGACAGAAGCAGAGCTTTAAGTCGGGCTCAACTGCTCTGGTGATGGAAAGACGACCAGTTAGGCATGGGGTCATGGGGTCACGTCCCAAGAGGCACTTGAACTGTCAGACTGCTACATATTTAAATCACTCTGGAAAAGAGCGTGCGCCAAGGGCAGAAGACACAAGGAAAACCATGGCAACCGAGCCGAGCAGACAACTAGCACACTCATGATACTGAGTGTATGTGACTCTCCTTCAGTATAAAAGTGTTTAACAAACCACCCAGCAACTGTCCACATAAGTGATTTCATACAAGTACATTGCACTGTAGCACTGCAACACCATTTCCAGACGGTATAGAGTCAAAACACACATAATGAAACATGGGGGAAAGAAGGTCACACACACACACACACACACACACACACACACACACACACTTTTCATGGACACTGGTTTCAGGACGAAAACCTGCATACTTGGCAGTGTTTGGGTGTAGGTGCTGATGGAGCAGTATCCTATGATGAGCAGATGGTGGATGCCACATCAGCTTGTACAACAAAAACACACCCAGCATTTCCCATCACCGAGGACAGAATGCTCCGATTCCCAGCATGCCGTTGTCCTCCAGGGCAAAGGTCACGGCTGTGGGAGAGAGTGGAGACAGTCCCGCACTCACCTCGAAGCCGAGACGGTCTTTCTCCTTCCAGAAGCAAAAGTGGGTGACCTTCTTGTCCCAGAATTCATCTGGCTTCACCACACAGACCAGGGACACCTCAGCTGGGATGACATTCTGGTGGGTGGGTGGGTGAGTGGGGCAGAATTTAATTATTTGACATAACAGCACTTCAGATAATACATACAACATTAAAATAAATTATAATTGCTAAAATCGCATTCAATAACATTGAGGACACATTAAATTCAGAAACACGTTCAAAATGATTATCATTATATTCTTCTCCCTGAACAATAAATGCATTTGGCAATCAGGGCATGAAGCCCACATTAAACTCATAACAGGATGCACATAAGGTGATCCGTCACAATGCCAACTTTTAATTAACAGCACACAAAACTGAGCATCCAAACAGAAGAAATGTGGTGTGGTAAATAGCACCATCAGTGTGGAACTCAGACTGTTGTCCCCTGAAGTCGGTCTATCATTTCCTCCAGACAGAGGCTGAGAACATCTGAAATCCCCCTACCACCACCACTATCAGGAAAATCCGGACCTGAATTGTGACATGAAGGGCAGACATAGGGATGCTTCTCAACACCTACTGCTGAGACACAGAGAGATGGCCGCTGCGGGCTAGACACAATCTTTTAATGCTCTGTGCAAGACTTGGGGGAGTGGGGGGGAATCTGCCCAGCTCAGCACACACACCCAGCCCTGATAACTCCTCAGCAAGGGCTACTAGGAACCAGGCCACGCAGCAGCCTATAAAAACCAAGAACTGGGGAAAAGGTCGAGGGCTTGTTGAAGAAATCACTTCTGCTCACACGTGTTAATCCTCCCCTGTGTCTCCTCTGTTCCACTATGCAATCTGGAGAAGATCGATCCAGTGGTTTCAACTCATTCAACTTCATTAAAATGATTGTTACGCATCACTCCCCCCCAACTTCACAAAGTGCTTCAGCACCGAGCTCTCTACAGCTCTGCTGCGGCTTAAGCTCGAGTCAGTGGGGCGACTATCTAACCCCTCTAAGACTACAGGAGGGCTGTTCTCTAAATACTTAAGCCACTGTCAGGTTTGTACGACGCAGCCTAATAAAAAGGTGGTAAACAACAATTCTAATAAGGTATGAGGCGGAAAAACTCCTCTCTGCATTACTGGCTTAAGCAGGGGTTAGATGCACCGTGACGACATCTGTCAAGAGTGCATGAGTACAGAAGGGCCTCGCGCCAAACTACCTCCAACTTATAATGGAAAAGATGAAATAAAAACTAGAGCCAAAGAGCTACGAACTGCCAGCAGAACTCAAACAGGGAGTGTGAGTGCAGCTGCGTCCGCACGTCACGCGAGGGGGAGATGAACAGACTCCACACATCATGGAGAAAGTCTCAGAGCAGCGTTTTGCAAAAGTGGAGAACGTTGCAAGACCGCATTCAGCGCAGATCTGGTGACAAAGGCACGCCTCATTATCGCCACATACTCTTATTGAGCTGCAGAAACTGTCGCTGACATAACACAACTCTCAATCCACTGAACATCTTTTATAAGGTCTGGTCTGGAAAAAGCTCAACATATGACAGGATCGAGCTGGTACACTCCAGTACTACTTTATTAGCGTACCAGTACAGAAAAATAAGACACAGTTCCAAGGAATTTAATCCTATATAACAGGTCACTAACAGGCGGACCGCGGTCCGGATCCGAATGCAGTCCTGTCCGGACCCAATCTCATTCTTGATTAACTCTGCAAATTTCTATTTCCGTGGTCCGCAACCAACACTCCGTCACCATTTAACCATTACTGACTGTTTAATCTGCAGTGAACTTAATTTAAAAATGCATCAACTAAATAAAAACACTGAATATACTACATGCTCACAGGTAGTCAAACAAGAAAACACAAAAAAGAACTTTCCAATTATCCGCAATTGACATTTAAATCAGTTCGACCACCGATTTTAACTACAGATGGGCTCAGAAGGAACTTTGGTGATTCTTTTATAATAAAATAATCATAAACTTTATTTTTTTATGTAACTTTAGATTTTAGCTGAGAGTACTTTACATAAACATTAAAGTTTATGATGGAAAAGTACATTAACAGAATAACCTCACAAACCATAAATTAACAAGGATGTAATCTTTTAAACATATGTCCTCCTAAAAAAATTAAAAGGTTTTAACTCCAGATTTTAAAATCTTTTACACAGCAGTACAGTAGAAGCATCTTGCGGGCCTTCAGAACTGCTGGAGGCAGGCGGTGCTATAAAGGCAACAAATGAAGCCATGCAGCATGATATCTGCTTCTTGCCAAACAGGAAGTGCGGAGGAATACTCAGGCAAAGCAACGCTTACAGGCGGTTAAAATGAAAGGAAGCCATGAGCCATCACCGTGGAAGCGGTTGCCAGAGTGACATTAAAGAGACCCCTGGTTCTGTGCGGACACAGTGGGCAGTGACAATTCACATCTGCAGTTAAACATTGTTGCTCTCTGCCTACCTGTAGCATCAGGACCACAGTCTTCACTACGGTCCACTGGGACTTCCTCCCGTCTACGATCACTGTGAAACCTCTGGCCTTGCACTTCTCACTGTCCACATAGATACAGAGACAGGGACGGGGGGGGGGGGGGGGGGGGGGGGCATATTAGAAAAAAGATCAGGGGCAAGTCAGACATAAAGGAAAAAAGATTTTATGAGCTGCATCTGCATCAGACACAACACCCTCCCCCACACAGGTGGGAGCACATGGCATCATGTTCATGTCACACTCTCAGACAGCACTCAACTCCCAAAATCCAAAAACACCAGAGGAGTGACCCAGCCTCAACCAAAGGGACATCCTGCTTCACACACTGAAATACGAAGACTGGAATCATGGTTCAAACTGCAGTGCACTAGACTCAGAGGATCCATGATCGGGACGATCAACTTAAATGAAGTCGAGAGTCAATTCATTATTGATGACTGAAGAGGTTTCTATTCTCTGGCCCAATACATTATCTGACATTAACACAAACCAACGCAAGCATCTTTCCCTCCTGCACTGTTCAGTACGACACACAGCCAAAGACTGACTCACTCCAACCCCAAAGAAAGCATTACATTAATTTCCCTTCTAGAAGCAAACAGCCAAAAAGCCTTTTAAAGATCCCTAGAAATCGATAGACATTTTTAATGTCAGGCCAATAATAAATTGCAGCTATTACCTGTTCCATTTCAGAACAAGGCAGTGTGCATTACAATTAGGTTAAAGGCAATAACAATAACAACCCATGTGTACAGACTCCCTTTCTGCTTCTAGACTCTCCATCTCCGTCTCCACCCGTGGTGCTTTTACACAAGCCTGAGTCTCTGCTTGAATCTAAGATGGGCGGGGCGTGAGCCCATGATGGGCGGGGCTCACCTGGGAATGCTGAGCAGGTAGTCCAGGGTGGTGCTGAGCTCCTCCATGCTGGTCTGCTCCGTGCACAGCGGGATGGTCAGGATTAGGCCACTGCGGCGGTCCTTACCTCCTGGAAAACCAAGAGTGGAATTGGGGAATCACCAGGGAGTGGACATGAAGTGTTGGGCCACAAACAAACAACAAAACAGCAGTGCTGTAAAATCAATACAGGCATTCTTAACGCCACACCAGCACACCAGTAAAAGATCCCCGCCTGCCTATTAGATGAAAATAAGACCAAGAGCATGTAAATT
The DNA here is from genome assembly GCF_052324685.1 of Brachyhypopomus gauderio. Taxonomy (NCBI): domain Eukaryota; kingdom Metazoa; phylum Chordata; class Actinopteri; order Gymnotiformes; family Hypopomidae; genus Brachyhypopomus; species Brachyhypopomus gauderio. The sequence goes on from NC_135214.1 coordinate 13,051,793, forward strand.
AACCAGGCATATATCCTGTTTCAAACTGGTGTCAGCACTTCACTCAGGTGGACGGATGATGATATTGGAAATGTCAATGTGTGTGTGTAAAACCTAGGCTCTGTTCGAAATAGACTACTACATACTGGATACTGCATACTGGACTCAGTATATACTGGATACTGCATACTGGTCCTCGTAGTAGTATGCAGTACAGTTTCCAGTATGCCACAAAAGCAAAGCGTACTACGGGGTCACGTGAACGTAGCGTTGCATGATGGGATGCAGTACACCACGAAGATATCTCTGTTCGCGTACTGGAATATTTTGCGGAAGTAGTAGGTCATCCGGGTATGTTTCGCGTACTGGAAAATTTCATTTTGGTCACATACTGCATACGGCATACTGATTTGGGGCTTGATCAGTACGCCAGTAGTATGTAGTAGGCTATTTCGAACACAGCTCTAGACAGACTAGACAGTAATGTTGCCCTGTTAAGAAGCCTTTAACAGTTTTAAAAAGTTTTGTTGCTTGTCATTTTGTTCCAAATAACTCCAGAAACCCACAGGCTAAAAACTTACAGTTGACCATTACAGCACAAAACTGCCCAACAAGCATTTCCCTTCATTATAGATCCCCATAACCAATCATCTTGGATTCCACTGGATTCCAGAGTAAGATTAAGTTGTTTCCAGATGTCACTGTGGGACAAATGATGGCTGGAAACAAGGTTTGAATACAGGCAAAAAAGAAAGAGAAGAAAAAGAAAACGAGAAAGGAAAAAGCTGTTTTGCCAGGGAGGGAAACCACAGTCATAACACACAGCTTCAAGGACATGACCAAAACCTTCCATCACAACTGTGGCAAAAGCAAAAGAAGAACCCATCTGTAAATCATCTGGAGCGACAAACGTGGTACTACTGTGTACAGATGCTAATTTTTCCTCCAGAATTAGCTTACAATTGCTCAAGGACGTTAAAGACTCCCAAGAGTATGAATATGAACTGTTACTATGGTAGTACTACATTGCAATACAAAAACTCACTAATTAGCTGCATTTAAATTAAAATGACGAATGGTTCAGTTGGCCCGTTCAACAACATTCAACAGGCAATCGCTAATGTCAGAACGTTGGGTCACTGTGCCCTTATAAGGCCAACCACCAGGGACACATCACGACGCTCAGCACTTCCAGGGTACGGGTTTTAACCCAGAAAAACTGCAGAGATGGCAGATTTTGGCTCAAGTTGCTAAGATGCCACTGGGTAAGCAGGACACAGCTAGCTGATGGCAGGCCAAGTTAAGTAATGACCTGATTAATATTTCACATCCTTGTTTTCTATTTCACTCTGCAAGGTCTGGAGATGGATGACATGGCCACTGACTGCCCACGCAATGCGGGGATTAAGAGGATACTAATTAAGTGGAAGTGGTTTAAACCGAAGACGAACTTTTCATTTAAACCTTAATAAGCTCCTTAAGGAACATGGTGAAAGGACCTCAACTAATCAAGACAAAATCATAATGAGAAATTACTTTGTGCACCTGTCAAGAACAAATTTAACAAGCTTGACATATGTGTGTGCACTGTAACGAATGGCATTCTCTTTAACTGAGTATAATTGGATTTTTCTACATCATCCTTGCATGTGATAAAGTGGCAATCCTGATACTGCAGCATTTGAAAAGCATACATGTTTTTTATGCTTTTCAACATGCAATGAAAGGGCAACGCAATGAAAGGGCAATCGTCATCCACCCACACCCACCCATCTAGTTTGGACAAACAGGTACAGACCAAACAAAGCTGCTGCACTAAGCAGAAAGTGAGCATGTCAACATCAACATCCAGACACAGACATGCTACAAACGTCAAGGCCCCAGACACTGATATGTTATAAACAGCATGACAATCAGCTTTACAATAAGTGATGCATTTCCTACCTGACAGGAAAGCCAGCTTCTTCTTCAGGATGGGTAATATGGTGGAGGCATCCATGATGGCCTGAGCTGGTCCTCAAATCATGCAACTGCGACAAAGTGAACTGAAAGTGAATTTATTAAGTCCATTAATATGTATTAATATCCTGCATTAATATCCAAAAGAGCTGTTTACATGAGAAAACTGAACACTTTCAGCAGCAGAAAATTTGTTCACGAACTGCGAAATTGGGACACTCTACGTTATCAGCTGCATAAGTATTTGCAGTTTACAGTATTATAATTCACAACATCCCACACTACACAACAGCTATTCCTCATCAACTATCTGTTAAAATCTGAACCCGAAACCACCATTCCTGACTAACTAGACTCTGGAATGGCCATATCACCATGACATACTGGCCAAGTCTTAGCCAAGATAGTGTGGTTGCCAATTTACGTCAACATATCTTCTATACAGCCACTGTCAACTAAAACCAAAGACTCAGCACCTTAAGTTACGAAGATGGTACAGCTTAGCTTTGTCTTTTGTTCTTGCCCAGAACTGACAAACCGACAAGAGAAATCAAGACAGACTTACAAAATCAGCTGCGGAAAACTGCCACACTTACCTCAAAAAGTGATACAGAATAATAAGATCATTCTCTCTCACACATTTCCGTCTGGACTCATGTTCTTTAGGACAGAAGAAAAAGATGTGGGGGGGGGGGGGATAGAGAGCGCGAGAGAGGGAGAGCGAGAGAAAGATAGAGGGAGAGAGAAGCAGAACGGATAGAAAGAAGACAATTATTAACAAAGGTTAGTTCTAAGATCACAAGCTTTCATTGCTCAGTTAGTTAACTGCAAATGTGGAGTGGAGTTATCTCTCCCCAAAACTGATGCATCGGGAGGGTTGTTGGAAAATTCCAGATAAACTGCTCAGAATGGATGTTCTAGTGTAAGCATCCAAAAATCACCAGCCAGCACCACAACGACAAGCAAGCAGCCACTGTAAGCAGTCATGGCAACCTGCATGAGCTTCCCAAAGCCAGGAAAACACAGAAAGCCAAACAATTTACTTCTGTTATGAACCCATGTGAAGAGATAGGCTGGCTGGATGAAGGTGCCATGAGTTACGCTATTAACGTACTGATTCATAAGACGATTCACTTGTAAAGTGCCACATCACTACAACACCACCTAGACAATGACTCGAAAACACGCAGCGAAGAACATCGCCAAGGTCATTTGTCCCAAAAAGCCATCGGACTATATAAGTGTTTTACTGTCCAGTAAAGGGGGGCGGGGTGAGTTTCACTCCCACATCAGTGTTAAATCTTCCAAAAACTGCTGAAGCGATTTAATAAGGAAATGTCTTGAGGTTTCTAATACATTTTGGCACTATACTTTCATTTAAAAAAGTAGACACCAGGATCCAAGTATGGGAACGGATGCTTCTTACATCTAAACCTGACATACTCACTACTGCATAAACACACTGACTGAATGTTAATGTTAGAACTGAGTGTGTGTGTCCATGCAGGCCATGGTACCGCCAGTCTACGACAACATAAGCTGCAGGACGACCTAAACCCGGCTGATAAGAACATGTTTAACTAAACCAGGCTGATGAGAGCGCGCTTAAGTGAGCCCAGATGAAAAGAGCATGTTTAACTAAACCCGGCTAATGAGAGCACCCTTAACTAGACCCAGCTGATGAGAGCGCCCTTAACTAGACCCGGCTGCTGAGAGCGCCCTTAACTAGACCCGGCTGCTGAGAGCGCCCTTAACTAGACCCGGCTGCTGAGAGCGCCCTTAACTAAACCCGGCTGATGAGAGCACGCTTAACTAAACCCGGCTGATGAGAGCACGCTTAACTAAACCCGGCTGATGAGAGTGCGTTTAACTAGACCCGGCTTATGAGAGCGTGTTTAACTAAGCCCGGATGATACGCGCGTGTTTAACTAAACCCGGATGATAAGAGCACGCTTAAACTAAGAGAGGGTTTAGTTAAGCGCGCTCTAAACTAAACTAAGCCCTAGCTAGCTGAGGTTTGCTAGCTCGCTAGCTGACTGGGCTGAAACCGTTTTTACCCGAACCCTCCGTGCGCTGTGTGGCCAAAGCATGAAACAAAAGCATAAATCCTGGGAGGGCACACCTAACCGGCCTGGCTCGCCAACCTACGAGCCGGTAACTCATTTATTAGTAAAATAATCCATAAGAGCTCTCCCAATAATGAGCAGGGGGGAAGCTAGCTTATGAGCAGCTAAGCTAAGACAGTCGTCTTCGTAAGCGGAGTAAATACTCGGATGTGGCGGTTCGCAGAAGGAGAAATAAAGGCCGACTAGTCCAACCATCAGTTACACGAGTTAGTCAATATGAGTTATTCGAGTTGTGGCCATGCGAGTGGTGCGATGTACAGGGCTTAAACGCGCCGCCCTCGGCCTCACACACGCCCGCCAGCCGCCGCTACCGTTAGCGTGTGGACAACAGACAAGTAAACCGTCCGAGTCGGGACGAATATGTGCGCTGGGTCATGCAGACACAACGACCTGCACTACGGGTCGAGCACCATTAACGGCCACGAGAAGAGGTGCTGGGACGAGGCGCGTCCCCGTCCGCCTTACCTCGCCTCCCGCAATAAAGGATCACGCAAAACTCCGGTTTGGCCACGACACGTTACCACAGCCCCGCATGCAGCTACGCGTTTAGAGAGGATTTCGAGCAGGATTACCTTCTCAACACGACCGTGAGCAAACGCTGGTGCGAGGGGCGCCGTGGTTGTAGTGATAATAGCAATAATAAAGGAGAAGGAAGGCCAGCTGGGCTGAGGGCTGAAGGCTGTATGTGTGTGTGTGTTGGAGAGGGGCCGGTCCACGGAGCCACTCCCAAACACACACCACAAGCACCAGGACGGGGGGCTGGAGTGGGCGGTGAAGGGTTTACAGACAAAAAACACAGTAGAGGATAGATTTACACCATTCTGTATCATTCAAATAATGCAGTTGTATCTTATGAATAAAACTGGCCATGCAGGGATGTGTTTTTTAAATGAACATCGTTTACCTACAAAGTTAGTGCAAATACAAGAATGATTACTGCGTTATTACAGGTCGGCCTGTAATAACTGCATGGGTTTAACACTCTTGGGCTTTATTTTCAATGTAGTGCATTTCATTTAAGCGTTTTTTTTATTTAATTAAGGACGTTTTTTTTTAGAAAATATTGTGACACATTTGTATTTTAGTTTGTTTACAATTAAAGTCAGAATAAGCAAGAAGTTCTGTCTAACCTGAAAATGTTCTGTTTAGTAGCTGCATTTTTGATTGGTTGGGGTTGGATGTTTTTGTACAGACTGCTTTCATGCTTGAATTGTGATTATCCATTAATGGTTACTGTTCATTTGTGTCAGGAAACATCTCTTTGCACTGAGTGTTATTGCAGTGTCTTGTTTTTCCATATTCCCTATTAAATATTGCCACAGTTTTACAAGAATTGTCATCACATCCACTGTTGTAAGCCAAGGGTGTCCAACTCCAGCCCTGGAGACCTACCACCCTGCAAAATTTAGTTCCAACTTGCCAGTCTCTAATACTGCACTCTAATACTGAAGGCCTTGTTTAACTGCATGGCATAGGATCTGTAGGACCAGAGTCTGGCAGCTGGAAGGTCAAATAGAAACGTGGGAACTGTACTTTTAGCTGCCGATGTTTATAGCTGCTGTGGGAATGAGAATTGTACTGAGAGAGAGCTGAGGTTGCACTGAACGAGAGTCAAGACTGTTCCACGCTGCTTGAAACTTTTTGTATACACTTTATTTGAGAGATTTTGAGCTATCAGAGAGCACAATAATGTCTAAGTAAGGGTCTTATCTAGGTATACAACTATGTATAGAAGAGTACAAAATACTGAAAAGAACAAAACGAACAACAACCAAAAGAGATCACAATGCCCACCCACTCAAAAAATCACAGTTTACAGCACAGCATAGAGTAGACACATCATCAGGATACATATGAAGTCATAGTTAAACCAGGTAAAATGTTCACATAATTCATTAGTGGGTCTCAGATTTTGTAAAATCTCTTAATGGAGTCCTTGAGGGTTCAACTAATTTTCTTCAGCTTGATGTTTTGCGTCAAATCATTGATCCAATGGTTGTGTGATTGGAGAGTTACATGCTTCTATTGAAATATAATTGAGCATCTAGCTAAGAGAGGAAAAATCAATGCCATCAATGCTCTTTCTTGGAAGTGAGGTGGGGGATTGGAATCATCTTGAACTTAGAACATACCAAATATAGTGATTGTTAGAGAAGGAATAAAATTATAGACAGATGTTTTAGAAATAAAGTCAAAAATGATGTTCAGAAGGGAGCCAATTTTGGGCAAGACAACAACAAATGGTAAATGGGTTTCTGGGCTCTGTTTGCATGAGCCACAAATGGGACATATGTTTGGAAATATTCTCACAAGTTTAGCTTTGAAAAAGAATATGTGATGTATCACTTTGAACCATATTAACCCAGATGGAAGATAAATTATTTCCCATTCCTCATCAGACAGTAGGATAATTTACCCATTGTTCCTGTATATGACACAATGAGGGGATATATTGATCTATAATCTGAGCATACATCACTGAGTTTTTAATAATAAATAATAATAATAATAAATCCAGACATGACAATGGGGGGTGTTAGAGACTTGGTAAACTTCACAGGTCAGTTACAGGAGTGATTTTATAAATTCTTTCCTTATGTAGGCAGGTTTATTGGTGCAAATATGCCACAAGATAATCTGGTTATAGTGCTTTAGAAATTATTGTGGTATAAAATATGTATTGCTTGGAATAAATAAATATTTTGGTACAATAATTATCTTTAAAGACTTTCCAGATCTTTATGGATATATTTTTTGCAATGGTCTACAAGATTGGTAAAGATGCCCTTTAACTAGACTGTAGTAGCATGTAGGGATATTTACCTACAGGTTTTTAAAGGAGACATCTAAAAGTTTATATGGTAGATTGCATTATTTTGCAGCATTCTTGCTGGTGGGGAAGAACTTATTTTTGCTATAACCTGACATTTCCCCCAAAATCCTGGTTATGGACAGGTTGGTGAGGTTGGTGATATAAAATAGTAGATCATCTGCATATGGTGAGACAGAATAAGTCATAAGGTGAGACAGAATAAGTCATAAGGTGAGACAGAATAAGATGGAGTGGCTGACATGAGTCATTCTTTCATTATGATGGCAAGCAGCTCTGTAGCACAGATTAAAGCACAACTACTGAGGAACTACAGAGCAAGAAATTCTGGTAGAAATGTCACAGCTAACAAGTCACCGACAGAAACAGTGCACAAAAACACTTACAATTTCGAGGAACAAACAGTCCATCACAACATCACTATTTACGTTCAGGGCAAGAAATTCCATTAGGAATTTCACAGCCGAGAACAAGTCCACCAACAGAAACTATGCACAAAACACTCACTAACAATTATGTGGAAAAATAATCATTTTGAATCAGAGCGTCAAAAGTGCTAAATGATCCTTCATAATAAATAAAAAATGCATACATAGAAAGGACCTGGTGGTGAGCCCCCAAATTGTTAGGTTGTGAAACTGTCTCTAGACATAAACCATAGTCATCAGGGTTCACAAACAGAAGTATAAATTTGTTCAGCCTGCAGTGTTCCATAGCTGAAATGTAATCTAATCCTAATAAATCAAATAATTTATAAATAAATAAAATGATAAAATCACAGAAATTACTTCTAAACAGGAAGGTTTTGAGGCTCTTCTTGAAGCTGTACTGAAATGTCTCTGAGCTCCTCAGGAAGAGAGTTCCAGAGCTTCAGGCCATAGTGGCTAAAAGCACCCTCTCCAATCTTTAACTGTGTTTTAGGAATCACCAGTAAATTACTTTAGATTACACCTGAGAGACCTGACTGGAACAGATCTAGCAATCATTTCACTAAGGTAGAGGAACAAGGCCATGAAGACATTTAAAAGCCATAACCAGAATGATCCCTCTTTCCCCAGTGGGTCAGAACAATTGCAGCAGTGTTCTGAACTTACCGCAGGTGTGAAACAGAGCTCTTTGGGAGAGCAGATAAAACAGAGATACAATCATCTAACCTTGATGTGATAAATGCATGGACAGGTTTCTCACCATCAGCAGGACAGAGCATGCCTCAGACCTTAGACATATTTTGAATTATATGAGGAAGAACTGCTTCAAGGTGGAGTGCAATGGCTTTCAAGAAAGATTTACCATCATAGTTTATCAAAATAACTGATCTGCAGGGTGAGCAGTCAAGTGACTCCTTGTTTTCCTTTAAAAGCATGTACTAGGCGCCTGGAGGAGTGTCTAAGATGCTGTATATATCTCCATGAGTACCGGAGCAGCTGAAGGATCATGGTCTGATGTATAGATGCTCTAACATATGTGGAGATTTACTAACTTTATAAGGTAGGAAGGGTGATTTCAGGCTGGGCAGACGTAACACTTGGGTCTAGTACCTGAGTGTTCACCACCACAGATGAACTCTGCTGATAGAGTGAGTCAGAGATGAGCACTGGAGGGGAGAACGCAGGATACTATCAGACAGTGCATGCATGTCACATGTATGTGAACGCAATATGTCACAGTAATTAGTGAGTCTGAATACATAGATTTTATCAAACAGTATGCAAAAATTCCCTGGATGGCACATTTCATCTAGAGAGATTTTGAAGTATGCACGCTGCACACTGTATCATTCCATGATTCCATTGGAGCTGAAGAGATGTTCGACATGGGTCCCCAATATTATACTTGACTGCATCACTGAACACATGAGTGGCAGATGAGATCTTCAGTGCCTTTTATACCCAGATTTTAAAGCTAAAGCAATAAGAACATATCAACCACAGATTTAAGTAAATGAACACACACCAGGTCATCATGGACAATATATCAGGAACAGAGCCGTTTATGTTGTAACATCTGAGTATAATACACATATCACATGGTTCTGTCCTTTGTAAATGGTGTAACCATTTGAACCAAACTACTGGTCGTAATGTTTCTAAAAATGTGTCCTATCTGTCAAGCCACATGAACACTTGAGCACAGCCCATATATCTCTTACGTAGCCGGCATATCTCATGTAGCCCATATATCTCTTATGTAGACGACATATCTCATGTAGCCCATATATCTCTTACGTAGCCGGCATATCTCATGTAGCCCATATATCTCTTATGTAGACGACATATCTCATGTAGCCCATATATCTCTTATGTAGACGACATATCTCATGTAGCCCATATATCTCTTATGTAGACGACATATCTCATGTAGCCCATATATCTCTTATGTAGACGACATATCTCATGTAGCCCATATATCTCTTATGTAGACGACATATCTCATGTAGCCCATATATCTCTTATGTAGCCGGCATATCTCATGTAGCCCATATATCTCTTATGTAGACGACATATCTCATGTAGCCCATATATCTCTTACGTAGACGACATATCTCATGTAGCCCATATATCTCTTACGTAGCCGACATATCTCATGTAGCCCATATATCTCTTATGTAGCCGGCATATCTCATGTAGCCCATATATCTCTTATGTAGACGACATATCTCATGTAGCCCATATATCTCTTATGTAGATGACATATCTCATGTAGCCCATATATCTCTTATGTAGACGACATATCTCATGTAGCCCATATATCTCTTATGTAGACGACATATCTCATGTAGCCTATATATCTCTTATGTAGACGACATATCTCATGTAGCCCATATATCTCTTATGTAGACGACATATCTCATGTAGCCCATATATCTCTTATGTAGACGACATATCTCATGTAGCCTATATATCTCATGTAGCTGATATATCTCTTATGTAGCCAATATATCTCTTATGTAGCCGATATATCTCATGCAGCCGATATATCTCTTTTGTGGTTGATACATCTTTCATGTTGGAATCATCATCTGCGTTGCCCTTTTATTTCCAGTTAACCATCTACTGCACACATTATTACACCAACAGGTAAAAAAATTTACAGTCTTTTTTATCACTTAAAACGAACTTTACATGTTTAAAGTTTTTTTAGAAATATATTTTTTAAGGGGTACGTTTTGGTACGTTGCCATATGGCACAAAGTTGGGAGCATGGAATTGTCCAAAATGTCTTGGTATGCTGAAGCATTCAGAGTTCCTTTCACTGGAACTAAGGGGCCAAGCCCAGCTCCTCAAAACAACCCCACACCATAATCTCCCTCCACTTGGACATGCATGGCTTGGATGCAGCTGCTTGACCATGGAAACCCATTCCATGAAGCTCTCTGTGCACTGTTCTTGAGGTGATCTGAATGCCACATGAAGATTGGATGTCTGTAGTGATTGTCTACAGAAAGTTAGTGATCTCTTCACACTATGCACTTCAGCATCCGCTGACCCCACCCCAGTTTACGTGACCCACCACTTTGTGTCATTTATTTTATTGACATGGTACACAAAAGAATAAACATATGGTTTCAAAAACATATATGTAAGGATATAAGCCTATCTGTAAACATATCTGTCTAGTCCTACACCATTTATCTATCTATGTGTCTGTCTAGCTCCACTGACTATATTGTTCCATTGTTGCACAATGTTGCCATTTGGCAACGCACCTAATTTTTAAAATAAAAAGTAAAAATAATTGGAAAAATAAATTTTTTTAATTGGAAAAATAAAAATTTTTCCAATAAAATTAAGTCATAACATCCCACAGGATCTTTCAGTATTTTTGTAATGCTGTAAATTGACGAAAAATTGGCAAAATCGTTGTAGATTGAGCAGCTCTTCTTCAGGTGACCTCAGTATGGGAACGAGCATGACTTTGGAAGGGATAAATGTCATGTGATGTCTTCCAAGCACATAATTGGTTAAACCAATGTCCCATGTTCTATGTAAAAGCCAATCAGTATTCAAGTTTCTTTTTAAATATCAGGAAATTGCAAAGAAATGGTTTGTTGCCATATGGCAAAACCATGCAGTAGATAGGAAACCTCCTAAATGCGTAACTCGAATTATGATTTCAATCATTTTATCCATTGAAATGGGTTGTCTTATATTCTGACAGATTTGAAAACTTCTGCAAGGACATAAATCCATTTTTAGATATCAACGTGGAGATCTGATGGGCTATCTCAGAAAAGACATTAAATTATGAATTGGTGTTCAAACTTGCTCAGTTTTGTTGAGGTGGTGCAGAAGGGTTGAGGTGATGCAGAGGGTTAAACAATATTGTTTAGTCTTGGGATTTTCTCTCCTGTATTAAGTATTTGATAAACATCTCAAATACTAAATACAACCCCTGGCAAAAAGTATGAAATCACCAGTTTACATTCATTTCATGATGTAATATTAAGGTCATTTCAAAGTGCAACTTGTTGGCTTTCAGAAACACTAAAATAAATAAAAATAAAAAACATTGTGGAAACAAAGTAAATGTTACTTTTATTGAGCAAGCACAGGGAAAAATATGGAATCACTCAATTCTGAGGGAAAAAAATCTGGAATCATGAAATACAGATAAACAAAAGAACATTCAAAATACATCACTAGTATTTAGTTGCACCAACCTTTGGCTTTTATAACAGCTTGCAGTCTCTGAGGCATGGACGTGATGAGTGACAAACAGTATTCTTCATCAATTTGGTGCCAACTCTCTTTGATAGCAGTTACCAGATCAGCTTCGCAGGTCAGAGTCTTCTTGCTCATCCCAGACTGGTGATTTCATACTTTTTGCCAGGGGTTGTACAAGCACAATACATCACCTTAGTGAGCCTGAACTAAGATATGTAACTCTAATGTATAAAAAGCAAAAAACATGTAGAAATGCTATTTAATGAGTTAAAGTTTTCTGAGCATCATTGGCTTTTGGTAATTAAACTGAAAACTCTCATTATTTTTTTCAGATAGGGCCATGCTCCTTGGAGATTTGGAAACTTCAGAGGTGGGAAACCACTTTATTAATGTGAAATCTTTAGAGTTACTGATAACATTTGCCAAACATGAAGGTCAGGGGAGCCGAGGAGTGTTTGAACACAGAAACACAGCTTGGTAACTTCTCAAACACACAGGCGCACTACCATGGGTGGTAAATCTCTGAGGAGTAAGATGGAGTGTGTTTGAGCAGGGAACCCTGGGAGGCATGCCGAACTCCAGCCTTCCTGGAGCAGAACCGGGCCTATCTGGGCCAGGGGAAATGAGCCAGGCTTATTTTCCTATTTCATTGTCTTTTTTATAATCAAAATAGTGAAATCTTGCTTTGTGAAATATCTTGCTGATTATGTTGAATGGATCTTGGGCGTCTATCGTTGTTTTCGAGTGTGTTGGATTCCATTACTTTTGCGAGTGAGCTCACGGTCTACACACCATCTCATTACATCCTGTGTGCTTTGTAATCCGTACCCACTGTGAATTAGTCTGAATTAGAATTAGTCTGTTTATTCCCACGGACTTGTTACTTTGTAAAAGCATTAAGTTGTTACTCAGTGTTATTCATTAGGCTGATTCTCTGTATTGTCTTCCAGTGAGCCAATTAATCAATCCCCACAGTTGCTAGTAATGAACAAAAGCTAATAGGGGACAGCTAGTATTATGCAAATTAGATCATGTTTGTACTTTCGCATTTTCCTGAGTGAAGTATTCCTTTAATATAACAGAGCAAAAAGGTAGCAAATATACACAAAACATTTTACTCATGATTATATCATGAAGTGTTTTATCAAGAATAAAATTATTCTAACCATAATGTAATTTTGTTTCATTTCCTAAATGGCCTAGGTTTATTAACCACTGATTCCGGCCACAGAACCTGGGCTCCTAGTGGCTGTTGGACCCAGAAAAGACTAACAACCTGCAAATGTAAACAAGTGGTGGTAGGACAACAAACTTTTTTGGAATATGTTAACATTGATGTTACAACAATGAATTAAAAAAGAAAATAAACAGAAAAGACATGTTATGTTGTTCATGTTGTATTAGTACGCATCCCAGATGAATCAATGCAGAACTGAACACTGTGAAAATGATTTTTTTTCTTAGCGTGGTGGTGGTGGTGGTGTAGACCCAGGAGAGGTGTGTGAGAAAACAGTTCTGTAATGCCGAAAATAGAAAGGAAGATGGATAAATTCTGTTGCTATGGTAATCAAGCTTACTCACAATAATAACTGAAGAGTGAAAAGTTCAAAGACGGCCACTAGGGGTCTCTGTTAATCCAATCACACTTTATAGTAAAAGACAGCATGAGGTAGTGCATGGTAATTCCTTGCCTCGGTGTCCCCATTTCACAGTTTCCAGCGCATTCATTTAAAGCTTGTATACACAGACATACCGCGTTGTACAATTTCATAGCTGGTCCACATAAAAATTACAACTAGCACGATAAAAGCAAAAAAATACACAAACAAACCATTTATTTACTAGCATTTACTTGCATTCTCTTTCTGAACTCTGGTACAAGCAACAGTTTGGAGATTCAAATAATGCAAGCGTGGGCTTCCTTAGCTGAATCTGATCTAACTATCGAAGCAGATGCACGAGTGAACGGGAGTGCAAACGCAGGGTCTGATCTGTGGAGATGAACAGATGTAGACAGAAGCGCCGTCTCCTTCCATTGTTCAACGCGCATTGTGCAGCGCTGATGTGCAATTACTGCCTGTCAACCTCGGGGGTGGTTTTACAGCCAAAGACCAACAGCACTCGTCGTTAAACAGACATGCGGTGAATGAAAAGAGCTCCCGCGGAAGTGCTTTATCCGTAGGTTCAGCGCCAGCGGCATCCCGTCCTCTTCGGGCGCCACGAGGGAAGATGACACATCAGATGGTCTCGCGCTTCGCTTGGCCGCTTGCACGTGGTTGCAAGTGGAAAGGCAGTTGAACTATAGAAGGCGCTGTGAACAGAGGACAGCAGCCCAGCGAGCGGAACCAAGCATGCTAAGACTGTAGGATGGAAAGAGCAGTTCAAGTCAAAGCGGTTAATTGGTATCTGCGTTAAATCTTACAACTCATTTCTACATTCAAATGTCAGCTGTTTGGAACTCTGTTAGGTAATTAAAGACTGTTACTGTATTCATGATCTCTAGAGAGTTAAAGTGCTCAGGGCTACCAATCTAGACAGTAAATACTGTTTAGGCAGTAATTACCACATTATTCTGCAAACGCACAATATGATAAGGTTTTTTTGCATATACAAGATTTGACTATTGGAGAACAGACAAATAGCTTGATGCATAAATGCATGTTATGCATTTAGAAGATGCTAAGCAAACCATTTTTGAAATGAGAGATGTACAGATTAAATCTCTCAGACAGCATTCTCCAACAAATCTAATTTCCTAAATTCAATTCAGAAGGATTTCAGTTCACATTTGCAAATAGATTCAGACTGCAGGGATTTTGGATGGTTCACAGTCAATTTGTTGCTTGAAACATAAAAAACTTCATAAGAAAGTACAGTTGTGCTTAAAAACCCTTTTGACGAAGAATGGATCCATTTCAGCACGACCATTCTATTAGAGACAGTTCTGACATTATAACAGTTCTGACTTTAAAACCTCATTTATTTGCACTTCAGAAGCATATGTTTCAAAAGCCTCTCAGACCCACACCCAGCTCAGCAGATACATACAAGGGCCCCAGCAGGACGGAGTGAACACAGAGACCGGCGTGTCCCAGGAACTCTCACAGACTGGCAATTAATATTTCAAAGGAAGTTGAAAAATATAAGGACTTACATCCACAGTCTCAAAAATATGGATCCATGTGGGAATGGCTTCCATAATTTCCTTTGTTATCATGTACTTCATACGGCTTTGGGTTAATTTACTGATTATGACTACCAGAGTTTCCTTACTTGTTAATTTTTGTTGTTAAATTCTTTTGACTCCTTGAGTCACTCCATTGCACCAATGGGTAGGAGGGTTGCTGGGGAAGAAAGAGACGTATTTAGCTTACTGACGTATTTAGCGGTCAGATAACACGCCTGTCTTTGGAAGCACTTGCTTGGAAACTGATCTGAGTGGGGAGTTTGAAGTCATCTCTTCTGTTTACTTGTGCTCGCAAGGGCAGACAAGGCTGGGAGTGCATGTGTGTGGGAAAAGCACACACGTGAACGGAGGGCTAGGGGCCGTTTGAATCACAGCGGAGGGCTAGGGGCCGTTTGAATCACAGCGGAGGGCTAGGGGGCGTTTGAATCACAGCGAAGGGCTAGGGGGCGTTTGAGCGGAGGGCTAGGGGGCGTTTGAATCACAGCGGAGGGCTAGGGGCCATTTGAGCGGAGGGCTAGGGGGCGTTTGAATCACAGCGGAGGGCTAGGGGCCGTTTGAATCACAGCGGAGGGCTAGGGGCCGTTTGAATCACAGCGGAGGGCTAGGGGCCGTTAGAATCACAGCGGAGGGCTAGGGGCCGTTAGAATCACAGCGGAGGATGCACCTCACATTAGCAGGACCCATCCAGCTCAGGAGATGCTTTCTGTTAAGCGCTCTTGCCTTGGTTAAACAATAGGGGCTAGCTGCAGACACAAGACAATCTAGCTTGGCAACAAGATGGCACAGATTTGTAGCGTCCTTCAAAAAGACAGTATCTGTTTTTTGTTTAGGGACATCATAGGAGAGAAATGTAACTAAAGTGTCGTTAAAGTAACTACAGAGAGCGTGTTGTTCGATCTAGATGTAAGGTTCCATCCCAAGGTCGGCATTTGTGACCCTCTAGAGAGCACTGATATTAGGAGTGATAAGGAATTTTACAGCAGCAGGTCAAATGCCCCCACATGTCTATCCCAGGGGTTAACAGCGGTCTTGTATTATAGCTCTAAAAGGATTATTTTGCTGTTCTAATGTCAAGCTTAACAGATCTATTTGGGGATGGTGTTGAGTAGTACACTGCCTTGTGACCAGCTGACTGGACCAATCGGAACATATTATGGTAAGCCCTGAAATATGCGTCTCCATATTCCAACACTCCAAGAGGAGAAATACGTGGAGACAAATACCTGACCTGCATGTGCATAAGAAATGAGTTGTTGTGAAAATATCACCTCTGACCACAAGAACACAGGTGGGGTTTGGATTACCATCACACCTTCATTCAGCCGGACAGCTGCTAGCTAAGTAAAGCAGTCAGCTTGTGTTTCCTGGGCCTCAAGTCTAGTAGCTCATTATTGTCCATACAAAACTGATAATAATGGATAGATGGAGGGTGGGTAGATGGAGGGTGGGGAGGGTGGGTAGATGGAGGGTGGGTAGATGGAGGTTGGGGAGGGTGGGTAGATGGAGGGTGGGTAGATGGAGGTTGGGGAGGGTGGGTAGATGGAGGGTGGGTAGATGGAGGTTGGGGAGGGTGGGTAGATGGAGGTTGGGGAGGGTGGGTAGATGGAGGGTGGGGAGGGTGGGTAGATGGAGGGTGGGGAGGGTGGGTAGATGGAGGTTGGGGAGGGTGGGTAGATGGAGGTTGGGGAGGGTGGGTAGATGGAGGGTGGGGAGGGTGGGTAGATGGAGGTTGGGGAGGGTGGGTAGATGGAGGGTGGGGAGGGTGGGTAGATGGAGGTTGGGGAGGGTGGGTAGATGGAGGGTGGGGAGGGTGGGTAGATGGAGGTTGGGGAGGGTGGGTAGATGGAGGGTGGGTAGATGGAGGTTGGGGAGGGTGGGTAGATGGAGGGTGGGGAGGGTGGGTAGATGGAGGGTGGGGAGGGTGGGTAGATGGAGGTTGGGGAGGGTGGGTAGATGGAGGGTGGGGAGGGTGGGTAGATGGAGGTTGGGGAGGGTGGGTAGATGGAGGGTGGGGAGGGTGGGTAGATGGAGGTTGGGGAGGGTGGGTAGATGGAGGGTGGGTAGATGGAGGTTGGGGAGGGTGGGTAGATGGAGGGTGGGGAGGGTGGGTAGATGGAGGTTGGGGAGGGTGGGTAGATGGAGGGTGGGTAGATGGAGGTTGGGGAGGGTGGGTAGATGGAGGGTGGGGAGGGTGGGTAGATGGAGGGTGGGGAGGGTGGGTAGATGGAGGGTGGGTAGATGGAGGGTGGGTAGATGGAGGTTGGGGAGGGTGGGTAGATGGAGGGTGGGGAGGGTGGGTAGATGGAGGGTGGGGAGGGTGGGTAGATGGAGGTTGGGGAGGGTGGGTAGATGGAGGTTGGGGAGGGTGGGTAGATGGAGGGTGGGGAGGGTGGGTAGATGGAGGTTGGGGAGGGTGGGTAGATGGAGGGTGGGTAGATGGAGGTTGGGGAGGGTGGGTAGATGGAGGGTGGGGAGGGTGGGTAGATGGAGGGTGGGTAGATGGAGGTTGGGTAGATGGAGGTTGGGGAGGGTGGGTAGACATGAGTAAACCTGCAGATCAAAACCCAGTTATGCATGTATGGACAGCCACCCACGCACATGCGCACACACATGTATATGCGCACACATGCGCGCGTGCGTACACACGCACACACAGACATCTGGCCTGACGTGGAAAAAACAGGCCTGTTTGGGCAAGATAATCATCAGCTTTTGTAAAGTTTTGAGAGTGATGCAGCCAGAAGACACCGTCATGATGGCGAAGTTTAAATCATTCTGATTAGCTGTGATGGTCTGTTTGCTGACTCTGAGTCAAAACAAACAGTTGGTGAAAAAAGCGGGGCAATAAGACCACCAATCCCCTCACGCTATTAAAAGCTGGAAAGAGTCCAGAGGGAAACAGCAATTCATATAAATTCCTGATCAAATGAGATTATGCTGTGGGAAATCAAACGTTAATGCAGATTTCAAAGACATTTCACTAAGGTTCAGGGTGATCCTTAAAACACAGAGACTTAGGCTGCAAGGTAAAGTCGATGTTTACATACATTTTCATGTAATTACCATGTAATTACCAGTCACAATCTAGCCATTTAAAGATAGAGAAGGCATGATAAGAAATAAATGGTGATGTACTGTGTAGCCAGCAGGGTGGATTCAGCAACCCTGGAAGATCTGCTGGCCAGCGTTAATGTCATTATATGGGAAGGAGAAGGAAAATCTCAGTCTCAGCAGCAGTCAGTGGGCAGTGCCCTTCATCCGTCATACCACCGTTGTCATCGTAACTCAGAAAAGAGAAAAAAAAACAATCACATGCGAATACATAATCACACATGAACGTCATTACCAGTCAAATGAAGCCACGGTCGAGGGCAGCAGGAAAAATGCTGAATAAAAATGTTAATTACTGCTGTGAACACAAAGGACGATGTAATGCAGCCATGAATCACCAGGCGGACACAAACACTGGAAACAATCAACAGGTACATTCATGGTGCAGCTTTCTCCATGTCAAACGTCAGGCTGAAAGGTGTTTAGCATAATTTTGCTTGAATATGCATACTTCTTGAATATGCAAACAACCAGTGACCTAGAGTGTAGCTATTAACTCACAGCTCAGCTATATGTAAATCTGGGTCAGATACTATGCATTACTGTTCTCAGTTAACCAAGCAATAATGAAGTGATGGACAGATAAATGAACATTACCAGGTGATAATACAGTTCGGCTCATGTCAGCAGGAGACCATGGTGTTGCCTCTCCTTTCAGTGGCAGCCATCGCAAAACTGAAACTTCGGTAATGTAAAAAACAAACACACAAACAAAAACAAACCTAAACAATGTTCAGTACTGCATCAGCCGCGTTCCTTTTGGAAATCAGATCAAGACATTATGGGAATGTGCATATGCATATAAGAACTTTTTTGTTGCTAAAAGTATACTGAAAAGTCACAGGTTACCACCTCCACAAGCTGTGCTGCTTAGCAACCATTATACTACTATTAATATTATACTAGCAGCAAAGCTCATCAACCTTTAGAAATGTTCACCCACTAATAATTAATATTATTATTAGTTTTCATCAAAAAGAAATTTTACCTAAAGAGAATATACCATAACCCAATAATCTTCCATAATTCAAGACTCAGCAGAGGGTTTAATAAAAGACACATGAAGGACATATCACCATATCACCAGGCAATACACGTTAGGATCCAACCAGAAACCTGGACTGATCCAATCATTAAAAAAGGGTCTCAAAATAAATAATAATAAATATTGAACATTTGGACAGAAAATGAGTCTGAATTTTGTTTTCATCTAGCATGCTCTATGTTAATAGCTCCATAGGTTGTTGCTATTAGAAACCATATTAAAAATAATTATGATACATAAACTCAAATATGGACCTTCTGTTCACGAAAAAGTACTCTACAATACAATTTGGGAAGAAAATCAGTGAAATATATTATTTTATTGAAAATGAAATATCTTTTATGTACATACTCTCATACATACATATTATGATCTATGAAGTAAAGAATTCTCTGTGAATGGTAACTTCTCTTTCTTTGATTCTAAAAATACAAATAAATCTGCCTATGTCTAGCACCTCCGCCCCTCCAGAAAATACAATTAGTATTGCAACATCTTGGGTCAACATTAAAAACACTATGGGGGAAACTGATATTGAACACTATACATTATTGCATCATCAAAGAACTGCAAATGAGTGCAGTCTCAATACAAATGAAGATATCACAGAGAGATGAAAGACGTGTGGCGTTCCTTTGTCCGATCAAAAGGATTCAAATCAAAGAAAACCGATCCAATTCATTTTTTAATGAACAGTAAAACCAGACATCTGATGCCTCTAATGCGTGTGTGTCCTTTCTCTGTTTGTGTAGGTGAGGTGGATTTCACATGAACTGATTTTAATATGGTTTATATGAACTGAGAAGGATGACGTTTCTTCGGGAGCCGTGAGAGGGAAACTATAGTCCAACATCAGAACCCAAGAGAACATCAGTGGTAGGGAAATGGAGAGTAGGAAAGCGTGGTTGACCAGTCCCACAAACTACACGACACAGGACAGCACACCGGCCACGACCGCTTCACACACTCCCTGACGACACCGAGCCACTGACTCAACACACACTCCGATGGATTTAGGTTTTCGATTGTTTTTCAGCATCATTTCCATACAGCATGTGTGTGTGTGTGTGTGTGTGTGTGTGTGTGTGCGCGTGTGTGTGTGTATGTGTATGTGTCTGTTCAACTGAATAGGAAGACCATGATCATTCAAGTCAATCAGGAAACAGTTCAAGCGGTTTTCTTTTTTCCTACAACCATTTCCTCCTGCAGGAACCTAAACGCCTCCCAGCAGCTCACAACAACTTGGACCTTTGAGGAAAAAGAAGTTTCTGTTTTCTTTTGTTCCTTGTTTTGTTCTTTTTGTTTTTTTAGGCTGTGTAGTTCTGACAGCCAATTGGAGCACAGCTCTGCCGGTGGGCGGGGCCATATCCTGCATGCGGCTCTGGGCTCAGCAGCAGCGTCGGTGTGGTTGGGGTGGTGGTGATGGGGGCCGGAGGAACAGGCTCTCCAGCTCAGTCCCCCAGTTGCCCCTCCCAACCGCCCCCAGGCCAGAGTGTGTGCTCAGTAAGGGGCAAAAAGAATCGACCCGGTGGATGGGCGTATGGGTCCCGGTGCCGCTCGGAGGAAGGACGCAGGCAGTGTGGCAGTTTGAAAGATGGAGGCGTTGGGGCGTGGGTGGAGAGAGATGGGGGACACTGTGGTAGGGGAGAATGGTGTGGAGATAAACGCTGGCGAGATGGGCTTCACCAGGTCCTTCTGAAGGGCCAGCTTTGCCTGCAGAAGAGAAGCCCAGTTAATGACGTCCACTGGGGACTACACAAACAACACAGATTTGGAACTGTAGGTCCATAACATCGCATTCAGGTGTCTACTTCTTGACTTTTGTGAGTGTGAGTGTTGCTATAGCAACATATAGCACTGGCTGGCCTTAAATATGGAACTCAAGTTTCCCTCCATTTTTTCTATGGAAATATTTTCATTTTGTTACACTGTAATTACTCTGTCACTCTTAGACTGGAGCTAAAGAGCCCATGTACAGCTAAATATCCAGAAATGTGCTTGTTTGCATGCATGTGTATGTGTTTATATTTCATAAGTGTTTATATTTTACAAATATGCAGAAATGTGCTTGTATGCACTCGTGTATGTGTTTTTATTTCATAAGTGCGTGCATCTGATGCGTGCGTCTTCTTTGAAAAGAAAAGGTAACAAAAGCATGAAGCAATTGAGACTATAGCCCTGACAAGTCACCGTTCTTGCTAGCTGTCATCGGCTACTCATGCCTTTCAGGCAAGTCTGCAAGTCTTTGGCTGATGCTTCTCTGTGCTCGACAGATATCATCACGTGCAGCCAGACTTCAGTATCATACAGGTTTCGCATTGTGTCCAAACACATCAACCATCCAGAGACACCTTGCAGGCATCTGCTAGTGTGCTGCATGGGCCAATCTTCCTGACCTCTGACCCCTGAAACACAAGTGGCTTTTAATGGAAGCTGTTGGTTAAGTGTGTGACAGCATTACCGCCAGTGTGCCGGTGCTCCGCTGCTGTTTGTTGTAAGGGCTGTACTTGGGTTTCAGGGGTTTGCCTGCCACACGGTCCTTGTGCCTCCGGCTGGAGATGTGCTGTGGATCACACAACAAAAACTCTGACATCTTCCTTCATCGCAGCTGCCGCTGTCGCAAAGTCACGTGTTGCACCGCAGACGGGAGACACGTGATGGCGGGAGACACGTGCAGACGGGAGACACGTGCAGACGTTTTTTGGTTTGGAAGACATTTCAATGGATTTTAGAAGCAATATTGCTCTACATGAATATGTAGTGTAGAGGAAGGTTCTAACGGCACCAAAGTCAGGGGTTTGATCAGCACAGAACACGAGTCTCCTGATGAGTGGACATTTACGTCACGCTGGGTATGAGCACGTGTTGCATGCGGAGTGTAAGAACTAGACATGTGAAGCTGAAACAGTATGAGGTTGACTCTACTACAGACATCAGTTCTACCAACTAACCAAACGCTAGCATGTCTCTAAATTAAGAGCAGCAAGCCTGTAAATTAAGAGCAGGTGAGTTAAATTAAATTAGACATTGAACTCTTGGAACTGAACTCCTGGAGCTCAATGCAGAATTTACAGGAGCAGGGCAGAGTTGCGCTTACAGAGAGAATTACGTTTAACATCACTTCTGCCGCGCATGCCAACGTAGCACGCTAAGAGTAAGTTAAAGGGCCGAGGGCTACATCAGCCTAGGCTGCAGGACACCACCCACAGCATCCACCACTCGTGTCTGAGTCCCACCACACAACCCCACGGGCCCTGCCGCATACCTGCTTGAGCTGGATTTCGGAGTTGACGTGCACGTCACAGATTTCGCAGTGGAACGTCTTGTTCTGTAAGCCTGAGCCTTTCAGGACGTTGGCCTGCATTTTGAGTTTCGAGCCAGGCCTGGGGTAGGCCTTAATAGGCCCCGCCCCATTCCTCGCCTCGAGCATCGTTTTATGCTTCGAACCTGCCAAATGTTATTATTATTTTTACACTATTAGAATTATACATACATAAATTTTTAGAAATATACATACACACAAACACACACATATATATAGCTCCGCTTCCTTTATTCTCTTTGCTTTGTTGATTCAATAAAAAAACTGAACAGTAATATGCTAGTTTTGGTCAGTAAACGAAACATATGTTCTTAATGACATTCTAATGAATATTCTAATGTTTATATTTTACGTCTCACAATGAGCCCCGCCTCCACCTGTCAATCATGTGTGTTTTATTTTGTTAACCATATACGTGTATGGTTCTGGTCATGTGTAAGATCCTGATCCTGTTCTCAAGCCTTTGCTGTCTGCCCGAGTTAGTATGTTGCTGTTTTAGCTGGTTTTATTCCCTTTGTGACCTCATTATCCGGTACCTTGTTCATATGTTAGTGTTTTCTGTCAGCTGCGTTCATCAATGTCTGATTCTCTGTTTAGTGTAACCGTGTTTAGTTCAGTCGTCACCCTCTCCGTTCTCTCTCTGTTCGTATTGTTAATAAAATAGAGTCAATCCTGCACTTGCATCTTACCCTCGCCGACTCAACCTTACATTATGTCACAGACCTCACTTTGTGAAACAAAACATTGTTTTTTAATCAAAATAAATAGAAAATTGTATGTCAGATAGGTTCATCCATAATACTGAACATGTTTGTGTTACTCAGTGCTCACAGGCCTGACAAAGGGGCCTGTTAAATATTTACAGAACCTCTTCCTGTCAGTGCTGACATCTTTTCAGCGAATGTACTTGTGCCGCGATGTGGTTTCTTAAAGACGACGTACGTCTGAGCAGCAGTGGAACGCTATGTCTGGTCCACATGTTGCCCTAATCAGAGGCATTTAAAGTACATCTGAGGTGGGGGGTGGGCACCTGTGTTGTGAGCCTCCAGTTGTGAGAGGGAGTTGACTGCTACTTTGCATAGAGAGCAGTACAGCAGCTTCTTGGCTTTCTCCTCCTCGGACTCCTGGCTGGGTTCGGGCGGGCTGGCGGGCTTGGGGGTGCTCCGCGGCGATGACCTTTGACCTGCAGCTTCCACAGGCAGACTGGACGATGAGGGCGGAGACTTGGAGAGGACGGACACAGGTGACGGGGCGGGCGGAGCAGCTGGGGCGGAAACGAAGGGTCTCGGGGGAGCTGGGGTAATTAGGGCAGGAGAAGGATCTACAACTTTATCTGTAGAAGAGAGAGAGAGAGAGGGAGAGTGAGAGACAGGGAGAGAGAAAGGAAGAGAGAGAGAGAGAGAGAGAGAGAGAGAGAGAGAGAGAGAGAGAGAGAGAGAGAGAGCGCGTGAGAGACAGAGGTGGCACAGAAGAAATGAGAAAGGGGAGAGAGAGAGAGAGAGAGAGAGGCAACATGAAAAGACAAAGATGAAAAGAGGAAGAAAGTAGAAGGACAAGAGAAAGTGAGAGACAGAGAGAGCAGCAGAGCTGACGGTGTGAGGGGGCAGGAACGCAGCACTGTTCGGGGACCTGTGTTCAACTCCTCTACTCAGCCCTGTCTGCAGGGACGTGTTACAGTGGTGTGTGTGTTGGGTACCGCCCCTCCCTGGAGGCAGGAGCTGCTGGTTCTAGATCAGCCCAGTTGCAGCAGGTTAACTGGGCGTCTCCTCTCTCTGACTCTCCAAATAGTGTCACAGCGATCAGGGCTGGAAGGTTCTAAAGTGACACCCCCAACCCCCACTGTAATGGTACGTGCCGCAGTGAGCCCTCCAGAACCGTGAGCATGATGTCACAATGGTGGAGCAACTTGCCTTTTGCACGAGGGGATACTGCTGTAGTGACTTTGGGCTCAGAATCTGATTCCTGCCTGAAGTCTCCTCCAGGGCTACCATGACCTAACAGCACCATTAC